>NW_027475452.1:0-48904 GCF_051020985.1 Nomia melanderi | reverse complement strand
AACTATATGAAACTGATAAAACTATATAAAACTAATAAAACTATATAAAACTATATAGAACTATATAAAACTATATAAAACTACATGAAACTATATAAAACTATATAAAACTATATAAAACTATATAGAACTATATAAAACTATATAAAACTACATGAAGCTATATAAAACGATATAAAACTATATAAAACTATATAAAACTATATGAAACTATATAAAAACTAATAAAACAATATAAAACTATATAAAACCAAATGAAACTATATAATACTATATAAAACTATATAAAACTATATAAAACTAAATGAAACAATATAAAACTATATAAAACAAATAAAACTATATAAAACTATATAAGACTGTATAAAACTGTATAAAACTATATAAAACTATATAAAACTGATAAAACTATATAAAACTAATAAAACTATATAAAACTATATAAAACTATATAAAACTATATAAAACTATATAAAACTATATGAAACTATATAAAACTATATAAAACTAATAAAACTATATAAAACTATATAAAACTATATAAAACTATATAAAACTATATAATACTATATAAAACAATATGAATCTATATAAAACTAATAAAACAATATAAAACTATATAAAACTAAGTGAAACTATATAATACTATATAAAACTAATAAAACTAATAAAACTATATAAAACTATATAGAACTATATTAAACTATTTAAAACTGTATTAAAACTATATAAAACTATATGAAACAATATAAAACTAATAAAACAATATAAAACTATATAAAACTAAATGAAACTATATAATACTATATAAAACTATATAAAACTATATAAAACTAAATGAAACTATATAATACTATATAAATCTATATGAAACTATATAAAACTATATAAAACTATATAAAACTATATAAAACTATATGAAACTATATAAAACTATATGCAACTATATAAAACTATATAAAACTATATAAAACTAATAAAACTATATGAAACTATATAGAACTATATAAAACTATATAATACTAATAAAACTGTATAAAACTATATAATACTATATAAAACTATATGAAACTATATAGAACTATATAAAACTATATGAAACTATATAAAACAATATGAATCTATATAAAACTAATAAAACTGTATAAAACTATATAATACTATATAAAACTGTATAAAACTATATAAAACTAATAAAACTATATAAAACTATATAGAACTATATTAAACTATTTAAAACTTTATTAAAACTATATAAAACTATATAAAACTATATAAAACTATATGAAACTATATAAAACTAATAAAACAATATAAAACTATATAAAACCAAATGAAACTATATAATACTATATAAAACTATATAAAACTATATAAAACTATATGAAACTATATAAAACTATAATAAACTATATAAAACTATATAAAACAAATAAAACTATATAAAACTATATAAAACTGTATAAAACTGTATAAAACTGTATAAAACTGTATAAAACTATATAAAACTAATAAAACTATATAAAACTAATAAAACTATATAAAACTATATAAAACTATATAAACCTAATAAAAGAATATAAAACTATATAAAACTATATAAAACTATATAAAACTATATGAAACTAATAAAACAATATAAAACTATATAAAACTATATAAAACTATATAAAACTAATAAAACAATAAAAACTATATAAATCCAAATGAAACTATATAATACTATATAAAACTATATAAAACTATATAAAACTAGAAAACTATATAAAGCTATATAAAACAATATGAAACTATATAAAACTATATAAAACTAATAAAACTATATAAAACTATATAAAACTATATGAAGCTATATAAAACTATATAAAACTATATAAAACTATATAAAACTATATAAAAGTATATAGAACTATATTAAACTATTTAAAACTGTATTAAAACTATATAAACTATATAAAACTATATAAAACTATATGAAACTATATAAAACTAATAAAACAATAAAAAACTATATAAAACCAAATGAAACTATATAATACTATAAAACTATATAAAACTATATAAAACTAGAAAACTATATAAAGCTATATAAAACAATATGAAACTATATAAAACTATATAAAACTAATAAAACTATATAAAACTATATAAAACTATATGAAGCTATATAAAACTATATAAAACTATATAAAACTATATAAAACTATATAAAACTATATGAAACTATGTAAAACTAATAAAACAATATAAAACTATATAAAACCAAATGAAACTATATAATACTATATAAAACTATATAAAACTATATAAAACTAAATGAAACAATATAAAACTATATAAAACAAATAAAACTATATAAAACTATATAAAACTGTATAAAACTGTATAAAACTATATAAAACTATATGAAACTGATAAAACTATATAAAACTAATAAAACTATATAAAACTATATAGAACTATATAAAACTATATAAAACTACATGAAACTATATAAAACTATATAAAACTATATAAAACTATATAGAACTATATAAAACTATATAAAACTACATGAAGCTATATAAAACGATATAAAACTATATAAAACTATATAAAACTATATGAAACTATATAAAAACTAATAAAACAATATAAAACTATATAAAACCAAATGAAACTATATAATACTATATAAAACTATATAAAACTATATAAAACTAAATGAAACAATATAAAACTATATAAAACAAATAAAACTATATAAAACTATATAAGACTGTATAAAACTGTATAAAACTATATAAAACTATATAAAACTGATAAAACTATATAAAACTAATAAAACTATATAAAACTATATAAAACTATATAAAACTATATAAAACTATATGAAACTATATAAAACTATATAAAACTAATAAAACTATATAAAACTATATAAAACTATATAAAACTATATAAAACTATATAATACTATATAAAACAATATGAATCTATATAAAACTAATAAAACAATATAAAACTATATAAAACTAAGTGAAACTATATAATACTATATAAAACTAATAAAACTAATAAAACTATATAAAACTATATAGAACTATATTAAACTATTTAAAACTGTATTAAAACTATATAAAACTATATGAAACAATATAAACTAATAAAACAATATAAAACTATATAAAACTAAATGAAACTATATAATACTATATAAAACTATATAAAACTATATAAAACTAAATGAAACTATATAATACTATATAAATCTATATGAAACTATATAAAACTATATAAAACTATATAAAACTATATAAAACTATATGAAACTATATAAAACTATATGCAACTATATAAAACTATATAAAACTATATAAAACTAATAAAACTATATGAAACTATATAGAACTATATAAAACTATATAATACTAATAAAACTGTATAAAACTATATAATACTATATAAAACTATATGAAACTATATAGAACTATATAAAACTATATGAAACTATATAAAACAATATGAATCTATATAAAACTAATAAAACTGTATAAAACTATATAATACTATATAAAACTGTATAAAACTATATAAAACTAATAAAACTATATAAAACTATATAGAACTATATTAAACTATTTAAAACTTTATTAAAACTATATAAAACTATATAAAACTATATAAAACTATATGAAACTATATAAAACTAATAAAACAATATAAAACTATATAAAACCAAATGAAACTATATAATACTATATAAAACTATATAAAACTATATGAAACTATATAAAACTATATGCAACTATATAAAACTATATAAAACTATATAAAACTAATAAAACTATATGAAACTATATAGAACTATATAAAACTATATAATACTAATAAAACTGTATAAAACTATATAATACTATATAAAACTATATGAAACTATATAGAACTATATAAAACTATATGAAACTATATAAAACAATATGAATCTATATAAAACTAATAAAACTGTATAAAACTATATAATACTATATAAACTGTATAAAACTATATAAAACTAATAAAACTATATAAAACTATATAGAACTATATTAAACTATTTAAAACTTTATTAAAACTATATAAAACTATATAAAACTATATAAAACTATATGAAACTATATAAAACTAATAAAACAATATAAAACTATATAAAACCAAATGAAACTATATAATACTATATAAAACTATATAAAACTATATAAAACTATATGAAACTATATAAAACTATAATAAACTATATAAAACTATATAAAACAAATAAAACTATATAAAACTATATAAAACTGTATAAAACTGTATAAAACTGTATAAAACTATATAAAACTAATAAAACTATATAAAACTAATAAAACTATATGAAACTATATAAAACTATATAAAACTATATAAAACTACATGAAACTATATAAAACTAATAAAACAATATAAAACTATATAAAACAGTATAAAACTGTATAAAACTATATAAAACTATATAAAACTAATAAAACTATATAGAACTAATAAAACTATATATATCTATATAAAACCATATAAAACTATATAAAACTAATAAAACTATATAAAACTATATAAAACTAATAAAACTATATAAAACTATATAAAACTATATAAAACTATATAAAACTATATAATACTATATAAAACAATATGAATCTATATAAAACTAATAAAACTATATAAAACTATACAAAACTATATAAAACTATATAAAACTATATAAAACTATATAAAACTATATAAAACTGTATAATACTATATAAAACTATATAAAACTAATAAAACTATATAAATCTATATAAAACTAATAAAACTATATAAACCTATATAAAACTATATAAAACTATATGAAACTATATAAAACTAATAAAACAATATAAAACTATATAAAACTAAGTGAAACTATATAATACTATATAAAACTAATAAAACTAATAAAACTATATAAAACTATATAGAACTATATTAAACTAGTTAAAACTGTATTAAAACTATATAAAACTATATAAAACTATATAAAACTATATGAAACTATATAAAACTAATAAAACAATA
The DNA here is from genome assembly GCF_051020985.1 of Nomia melanderi. Taxonomy (NCBI): domain Eukaryota; kingdom Metazoa; phylum Arthropoda; class Insecta; order Hymenoptera; family Halictidae; genus Nomia; species Nomia melanderi. Next base: position 43,831 of record NW_027475452.1, on the reverse strand, counting down.
TAAAACAATTTAAAACTACATAAAACTATATAATACTATATAAAACTATATAAAACTATATAAAACTAAATGAAACTATATAATACTATATAAAACTATATGAAACTATATAAAACAATATAAAACTATATAAAACTATATAAAACTATATGAAACTATATAAAACTATATGCAACTACATAAAACTATATAAAACTATATAAAACTATATAAAACTATATAAAACTATATGAAACTATATAAAACTATATAAAACTATATAAAACTATATAGAACTATATAAAACTATATAAAACTATATGAAACTATATAAAACTATATAAAACTATATAAAACTATATAGAACTATATTAAACTATTTAAAACTGTATTAAAACTATATAAAACTATATAAAACTATATAAAACTAATAAAACAATATAAAACTATATAAAACTATATAAAACTATATGAAACTATATAAAACTATATAAAACTATATAAAACTATATAGAACTATATAAAACTATATAAAACTACATGAAACTATATAAAACGATATAAAACGATATAAAACTATATAAAACTATATAAAACTATATAAAACTATATAAAACTATATAAAACTATATAAAACTATATAAAACTATATAAAACTATATAAAACTATATAAAACTATATAAAACTATATAAAACTATATAAAACTATATGAAACTATATAAAACTATATAAAACTATATAAAACTATATAGAACTATATAAAACTATATAAAACTACATGAAACTATATAAAACGATATAAAACTATATAAAACTATATAAAACTATATGAAACTATATAAAACTAATAAAAGAATATAAAACTATATAAAACTATATAAAACTATATAAAACTATATGAAACTATATAAAACTAATAAAAGAATATAAAACTATATAAAACTATATAAAACTATATGAAACTATATAAAACTAATAAAAGAATATAAAACTATATAAAACTATATAAAACTATATAAAACTATATGAAACTATATAAAACTATATAAAACTATATGAAACTATATGAAACTATATAATACTATATAAAACTATATGAAAATATATTAAACTGTATAAAACTATATAAAACTATATAAAACTATATAAAACTATATAAAACTATATAAAACTATATAAAACTATATAAAACTATATAAAACTATATAAAACTATATAAAACTATATAAAACTATATAAAACTATATAAAACTATATAAAACTATATAAAACTATATAAAACTATATAAAACTAAATGAAACTATATAAAACTATATGAAACTATATAAAACTAATAAAACAATATAAAACTATATAAAACCAAATGAAACTATATAATACTATATAAAACTATATAAAACTATATAAAACTAAATGAAACAATATAAAACTATATAAAACAAATAAAACTATATAAAACTATATAAAACTGTATAAAACTGTATAAAACTATATAAAACTATATAAAACTGATAAAACTATATAAAACTAATAAAACTATATAAAACTATATAAAACTATATAAAACTATATAAAACTATATGAAACTATATAAAACTATATAAAACTAATAAAACTATATAAAACTATATAAAACTATATAAAACTATATAAAACTATATAATACTATATAAAACAATATGAATCTATATAAAACTAATAAAACAATATAAAACTATATAAAACTAAGTGAAACTATATAATACTATATAAAACTAATAAAACTAATAAAACTATATAAAACTATATAGAACTATATTAAACTATTTAAAACTGTATTAAAACTATATAAAACTATATAAAACTATATAAAACTATATGAAACAATATAAAACTAATAAAACAATATAAAACTATATAAAACTAAATGAAACTATATAATACTATATAAAACTATATAAAACTATATAAAACTAAATGAAACTATATAATACTATATAAATCTATATGAAACTATATAAAACTATATAAAACTATATAAAACTATATAAAACTATATGAAACTATATAAAACTATATGCAACTATATAAAACTATATAAAACTATATAAAACTAATAAAACTATATGAAACTATATAGAACTATATAAAACTATATAATACTAATAAAACTGTATAAAACTATATAATACTATATAAAATATATGAAACTATATAGAACTATATAAAACTATATGAAACTATATAGAACTATATGAAACTATATAAAACTAATAAAACAATATAAAATTATATAAAACCAAATGAAACTATATAATACTATATAAAACTATATAAAACTATATAAAACTATATGAAACTATATAAAACTATAATAAACTATATAAAACTATATAAAACAAATAAAACTATATAAAACTATATAAAACTGATAAAACTATATAAAACTAATAAAGCTATATAAAACTATATAGAACTATATAAAACTATATAAAACTATATGAAACTATATAAAACTATATAAAACTAATAAAACTATATAAAACTATATAAAACTATATAAACCTAATAAAAGAATATAAAACTATATAAAACTATATAAAACTATATAAAACTATATGAAACTATATAAAACTATATAAAACTATATGAAACTATATGAAACTATATAATACTATATAAAACTATATGAAAATATATTAAACTGTATAAAACTATATAAAACTATATAAAACTATATAAAACTATATAAAACTATATAGAACTATATTAAACTATTTAAAACTGTATTAAAACTATATAAAACTATATAAAACCATATAAAACTAATAAAACTGTATAAAACTGTATAATAAAATATAAAACTATATAAATGGATACAAAACTATATAAAACTATATAAAACTGTATTAAACTATATAAAACTAATAAAACTATATGAAACTATATAGAACTATATTAAACTATTTAAAACTGTATTAAAACTATATAAAACTATATAAAACTATATAAAACTAATAAAACAATATAAAACTATATAAAACTATATAAAACTATATGAAGCTATATAAAACTAGTAAAACTATATAAAACTATATAAAACTATATAAAACTAATCAAACTATATAGAACTATATAAAACTATATAATACTGTACAAAACTATATGAAAATATATTAAACTGTATAAAAATATATACAAACTATATAAAACTATATAAAACTATATAAAACTATATAAAACTATACAAAACTATATAAAACTATATAAAACGATATAAAACTATATAAAACTATATAAAACTGTATAATACTATATAAAACTATATAAAACTAATAAAACTATATAAAACTATATAAAACTAATAAAACTATATAAAACTATATAAAACTATATGAAACTATATGAAACTATATAAAACTATATAAAACTATATAAAACTATATGAAACTATATAAAGCTAATAAAACAATATAAAACTATATAAAACTGTATAAAACTGTATAAAACTATATAAAACTATATAAAACTAATAAAACTATATAAAACTAATAAAACTATATAAAACTATATAAAACTATATAAAACTATATGAAACTATATAAAACTATATAAAACTATATAAAACTATATGAAACTATATAAAGCTAATAAAACAATATAAAACTATATAAAACTGTATAAAACTGTATAAAACTATATAAAACTATATAAAACTAATAAAACTATATAAAACTAATAAAACTATATAAAACTATATAAAACTAAATGAAACTATATAAAACTATATAATACTATATAAAACTGTATAAAACTATATAAAACTAATAAAACTATATAAAAGTATATAGAACTATATTAAACTATTTAAAACTGTATTAAAACTATATAAAACTATATAAAACTATATAAAACTATATGAAACTATATAAAACTAATAAAACAATAAAAAACTATATAAAACCAAATGAAACTATATAATACTATATAAAACTATATAAAACTATATAAAACTAGAAAACTATATAAAGCTATATAAAACAATATGAAACTATATAAAACTATATAAAACTAATAAAACTATATAAAACTATATAAAACTATATGAAGCTATATAAAACTATATAAAACTATATAAAACTATATAAAACTATATAAAACTATATGAAACTATGTAAAACTAATAAAACAATATAAAACTATATAAAACCAAATGAAACTATATAATACTATATAAAACTATATAAAACTATATAAAACTAAATGAAACAATATAAAACTATATAAAACAAATAAAACTATATAAAACTATATAAAACTGTATAAAACTGTATAAAACTATATAAAACTATATGAAACTGATAAAACTATATAAAACTAATAAAACTATATAAAACTATATAGAACTATATAAAACTATATAAAACTACATGAAACTATATAAAACTATATAAAACTATATAAAACTATATAGAACTATATAAAACTATATAAAACTACATGAAGCTATATAAAACGATATAAAACTATATAAAACTATATAAAACTATATGAAACTATATAAAACTAATAAAACAATATAAAACTATATAAAACCAAATGAAACTATATAATACTATATAAAACTATATAAAACTATATAAAACTAAATGAAACAATATAAAACTATATAAAACAAATAAAACTATATAAAACTATATAAGACTGTATAAAACTGTATAAAACTATATAAAACTATATAAAACTGATAAAACTATATAAAACTAATAAAACTATATAAAACTATATAAAACTATATAAAACTATATAAAACTATATGAAACTATATAAAACTATATAAAACTAATAAAACTATATAAAACTATATAAAACTATATAAAACTATATAAAACTATATAATACTATATAAAACAATATGAATCTATATAAAACTAATAAAACAATATAAAACTATATAAAACTAAGTGAAAACTATATAATACTATATAAAACTAATAAAACTAATAAAACTATATAAAACTATATAGAACTATATTAAACTATTTAAAACTGTATTAAAACTATATAAAACTATATGAAACAATATAAAACTAATAAAACAATATAAAACTATATAAAACTAAATGAAACTATATAATACTATATAAAACTATATAAAACTATATAAAACTAAATGAAACTATATAATACTATATAAATCTATATGAAACTATATAAAACTATATAAAACTATATAAAACTATATAAAACTATATGAAACTATATAAAACTATATGCAACTATATAAAACTATATAAAACTATATAAAACTAATAAAACTATATGAAACTATATAGAACTATATAAAACTATATAATACTAATAAAACTGTATAAAACTATATAATACTATATAAAACTATATGAAACTATATAGAACTATATAAAACTATATGAAACTATATAAAACAATATGAATCTATATAAAACTAATAAAACTGTATAAAACTATATAATACTATATAAAACTGTATAAAACTATATAAAACTAATAAAACTATATAAAACTATATAGAACTATATTAAACTATTTAAAACTTTATTAAAACTATATAAAACTATATAAAACTATATAAAACTATATGAAACTATATAAAACTAATAAAACAATATAAAACTATATAAACCAAATGAAACTATATAATACTATATAAAACTATATAAAACTATATAAAACTATATGAAACTATATAAAACTATAATAAACTATATAAAAACTATATAAAACAAATAAAACTATATAAAACTATATAAAACTGTATAAAACTGTATAAAACTGTATAAAACTGTATAAAACTATATAAAACTAATAAAACTATATAAAACTAATAAAACTATATAAAACTATATAAAACTATATAAACCTAATAAAAGAATATAAAACTATATAAAACTATATAAAACTATATAAAACTATATGAAACTAATAAAACAATATAAAACTATATAAAACTATATAAAACTATATAAAACTAATAAAACAATAAAAAACTATATAAATCCAATGAAACTATATAATACTATATAAAACTATATAAAACTATATAAAACTAGAAAACTATATAAAGCTATATAAAACAATATGAAACTATATAAAACTATATAAAACTAATAAAACTATATAAAACTATATAAAACTATATGAAGCTATATAAAACTATATAAAACTATATAAAACTATATAAACTATATAAAAGTATATAGAACTATATTAAACTATTTAAAACTGTATTAAAACTATATAAAACTATATAAAACTATATAAAACTATATGAAACTATATAAAACTAATAAAACAATAAAAAACTATATAAAACCAAATGAAACTATATAATACTATATAAAACTATATAAAACTATATAAAACTAGAAAACTATATAAAGCTATATAAAACAATATGAAACTATATAAAACTATATAAAACTAATAAAACTATATAAAACTATATAAAACTATATGAAGCTATATAAAACTATATAAAACTATATAAAACTATATAAAACTATATAAAACTATATGAAACTATGTAAAACTAATAAAACAATATAAAACTATATAAAACCAAATGAAACTATATAATACTATATAAAACTATATAAAACTATATAAAACTAAATGAAACAATATAAAACTATATAAAACAAATAAAACTATATAAAACTATATAAAACTGTATAAAACTGTATAAAACTATATAAAACTATATGAAACTGATAAAACTATATAAAACTAATAAAACTATATAAAACTATATAGAACTATATAAAACTATATAAAACTACATGAAACTATATAAAACTATATAAAACTATATAAAACTATATAGAACTATATAAAACTATATAAAACTACATGAAGCTATATAAAACGATATAAAACTATATAAAACTATATAAAACTATATGAAACTATATAAAACTAATAAAACAATATAAAACTATATAAAACCAAATGAAACTATATAATACTATATAAAACTATATAAAACTATATAAAACTAAATGAAACAATATAAAAACTATATAAAACAAATAAAACTATATAAAACTATATAAGACTGTATAAAACTGTATAAAACTATATAAAAACTATATAAAACTGATAAAACTATATAAAACTAATAAAACTATATAAAACTATATAAAACTATATAAAACTATATAAAACTATATGAAACTATATAAAACTATATAAAACTAATAAAACTATATAAAACTATATAAAACTATATAAAACTATATAAAACTATATAATACTATATAAAACAATATGAATCTATATAAAACTAATAAAACAATATAAAACTATATAAAACTAAGTGAAACTATATAATACTATATAAAACTAATAAAACTAATAAAACTATATAAAACTATATAGAACTATATTAAACTATTTAAAACTGTATTAAAACTATATAAAACTATATGAAACAATATAAAACTAATAAAACAATATAAAACTATATAAAACTAAATGAAACTATATAATACTATATAAAACTATATAAAACTATATAAAACTAAATGAAACTATATAATACTATATAAATCTATATGAAACTATATAAAACTATATAAAACTATATAAAACTATATAAAACTATATGAAACTATATAAAACTATATGCAACTATATAAAACTATATAAAACTATATAAAACTAATAAAACTATATGAAACTATATAGAACTATATAAAACTATATAATACTAATAAAACTGTATAAAACTATATAATACTATATAAAACTATATGAAACTATATAGAACTATATAAAACTATATGAAACTATATAAAACAATATGAATCTATATAAAACTAATAAAACTGTATAAAACTATATAATACTATATAAAACTGTATAAAACTATATAAAACTAATAAAACTATATAAAACTATATAGAACTATATTAAACTATTTAAAACTTTATTAAAACTATATAAAACTATATAAAACTATATAAAACTATATGAAACTATATAAAACTAATAAAACAATATAAAACTATATAAAACCAAATGAAACTATATAATACTATATAAAACTATATAAAACTATATAAAACTATATGAAACTATATAAAACTATAATAAACTATATAAAACTATATAAAACAAATAAAACTATATAAAACTATATAAAACTGTATAAAACTGTATAAAACTGTATAAAACTATATAAAACTAATAAAACTATATAAAACTAATAAAACTATATAAAACTATATAAAACTATATAAACCTAATAAAAGAATATAAAACTATATAAAACTATATAAAACTATATAAAACTATATGAAACTAATAAAACAATATAAAACTATATAAAACTATATAAAACTATATGAAGCTATATAAAACTAGTAAAACTATATAAAACTATATAAAACTATATAAAACTAATCAAACTATATAGAACTATATAAAACTATATAATACTGTACAAAACTATATGAAAATATATTAAACTGTATAAAAATATATAAAACTATATAAAACTATATAAAACTATATAAAACTATATAAAACTATACAAAACTATATAAAACTATATGAAACTAATAAAACAATATAAAACTATATAAAACTATATAAAACTATATAAACCTAATAAAAGAATATAAAACTATATAAAACTATATAAAACTATATAAAACTATATGAAACTATATAAAACTATATAAAACTATATGAAACTATATGAAACTATATAATACTATATAAAACTATATGAAAATATATTAAACTGTATAAAACTATATAAAACTATATAAAACTATATAAAACTATATAAAACTATATAGAACTATATTAAATTATTTAAAACTGTATTAAAACTATATAAAACTATATAAAACCATATAAAACTAATAAAACTGTATAAAACTGTATAATAAAATATAAAACTATATAAATGGATACAAAACTATATAAAACCATATAAAACTAATAAAACTGTATAAAACTGTATAATAAAATATAAAACTATATAAATGGATACAAAACTATATAAAACTATATAAAACTGTATAAAACTATATAAAACTAATAAAACTATATAAAACTATATAGAACTATATTAAACTATTTAAAACTGTATTAAAACTATATAAAACTATATAAAACTATATAAATCTAATAAAACAATATAAAACTATATAAAACTATATAAAACTATATGAAGCTATATAAAACTAGTAAAACTATATAAAACTATATAAAACTATATAAAACTAATCAAACTATATAGAACTATATAAAACTATATAATACTGTACAAAACTATATGAAAATATATTAAACTGTATAAAAATATATAAAACTATATAAAACTATATAAAACTATATAAAACTATATAAAACTATACAAAACTATATAAAACTATATAAAACGATATAAAACTATATAAAACTATATAAAACTGTATAATAATATATAAAACTATATAAAACTATTAAAACTATATAAAACTATATAAAACTAATAAAACTATATAAAACTATATAAAACTATATAAAACTATATGAAACTATATAAAACTATATAAAACTATATAAAACTATATGAAACTATATAAAGCTAATAAAACAATATAAACTATATAAAACTGTATAAAACTGTATAAAACTATATAAAACTATATAAAACTAATAAAACTATATAAAACTATATAAAACTATATAAAACTATATAAAACTATATAAAACTATATGAAACTATATAAAACTATAATAACTATATAAAACTATATAAAACAAATAAAACTATATAAAACTATATAAAACTATATAAAACTGTATAAAACTATATAAAACTATATAAAACTAATAAAACTAATCAAACTATATAAAACTATATAAAACTATATAATACTATATAAAACTATATGAAAATATATTAAACTGTATAAAACTATATAAAACTATATAAAGCTATATAAAACTATATAAAACTATATAAAACTATATAAAACTATATAAAACTATATAAAACGATATAAAACTATATGAAACTATATAAAACTAATAAAACAACATAAAACTATATAAAACTAAATGAAACTATATAAAACTATATAAAACTATATAAAACTAATAAAACTATATAAAACTATATAAAACTATATAAAACTATATAAATCTATATAAAACAAATAAAACTATATAAAACTATATAACTATATAAAACTGTATAAAACTATATAAAACTATATAAAACTATATAAAACTATATAAAACTAAATGAAACTATATAAAACTAATAAAACAATATAAAACTATATAAAACTAAATGAAACTATATAATACTATATAAAACTATATAAAACTATATAAAACTAAATGAAACTATATAATACTATATAAAACTATATGAAACTATATAAAACTATATAAAACTATATAAAACCATATTAAACTATATACAACTATATAATACTATATAAAACTATATTAAATATATAAAACTATATAAATCTATATAAAACAAATAAAACTATATAAAACTATATAACACTATATAAAGCTATATAAAACTATATAAAACAAATAAAACTATATAAAACTATATAAAACTATATAAAACTGTATAAAACTATATAAAACTATATAAAACTAATAAAACTAATCAAACTATATAAAACTATATAAAACTATATAATACTATATAAAACTATATGAAAATATATTAAACTGTATAAAACTATATAAAACTATATAAAGCTATATAAAACTATATAAAACTATATAAAACGATATAAAACTATATGAAACTATATAAAACTAATAAAACAATATAAAACTATATAAAACTAAATGAAACTATATAAAACTATATAAAACTAATAAAACTATATAAAACTATATAAAACTTATAAAACAATATAAAACTATATAAAACTAAATGAAACTATATAATACTATATAAAACTATATAAAACTATATAAAACTAAATGAAACTATATAATACTATATAAAACTATATGAAACTATATAAAACTATATAAAACTATATAAAACCATATTAAACTATATACAACTATATAATACTATATAAAACTATATTAAAATATATAAAACTATATAAATCTATATAAAACAAATAAAACTATATAAAACTATATAACACTATATAAAGCTATATAAAACTATATAAAACTATATAAAACTATATAAAACTATATAAAACTATATAAAACTATATAAAACTATATGAAACTATATAAAACTAATAAAACAATATAAAACTATATAAAACTAAATGAAACTATTTAAAACTGTATTAAAACTATATAAAACTATATAAAACTATATAAAACTATATAAAACTATATAAAACTATTTAAAACTGTATTAAAACTATATAAAACTATATAAAACTATATAAAACTGTATGAAACTATATAAAACTATATAAAACTATATAAAACAATATAAAAATATATAATACTATATAAAACTATATAAAACTATATGAAGCAATATTAATCTAATAAAACTATATAAAACTATATAAAACTAATCAAATTATATAAAACTATATAAAACTAATCAAACTATATAAAACTATATAAAACTATATAATACTATATAAAACTATATAAAACTAAATGAAACTATATAAAACTATATGAAACTATATAAAACTATAATAAACTATATAAAACTATATAAAACAAATAAAACTATATAAAACTATATAAAACTATATAAAACTGTATAAAACTATATAAAACTATATAAAACTAATAAAACTAATCAAACTATATAAAACTATATAAAACTATATAATACTATATAAAAACTATATGAAAATATATTAAACTGTATAAAACTATATAAAACTATATAAAGCTATAGAAAACTATATAAAACTATATAAAACTATATAAAACTGTATAAAACTATATAAAACTATATAAAACTAATAAAACTAATCAAACTATATAAAACTATATAAAACTATATAATACTATATAAAACTATATGAAAATATATTAAACTGTATAAAACTATATAAAACTATATAAAGCTATATAAAACTATATAAAACTATATAAAACTATATAAAACTATATAAAACGATATAAAACTATATGAAACTATATAAAACTAATAAAACAACATAAAACTATATAAAACTAAATGAAACTATATAAAACTATATAAAACTATATAAAACTAATAAAACTATATAAAACTATATAAAACTAATAAAACTATATAAAACTATATAAAACTATATAAAACTATATAAATCTATATAAAACAAATAAAACTATATAAAACTATATAACTATATAAAACTGTATAAAACTATATAAAACTATATAAAACTATATAAAACTATATAAAACTAAATGAAACTATATAAAACTAATAAAACAATATAAAACTATATAAAACTAAATGAAACTATATAATACTATATAAAACTATATAAAACTATATAAAACTAAATGAAACTATATAATACTATATAAAACTATATGAAACTATATAAAACTATATAAAACTATATAAAACCATATTAAACTATATACAACTATATAATACTATATAAAACTATATTAAAATATATAAAACTATATAAATCTATATAAAACAAATAAAACTATATAAAACTATATAACACTATATAAAGCTATATAAAACTATATAAAACTATATAAAACTAAATGAAACTATATAAAACTATATGAAACTATATAAAACTATAATAAACTATATAAAACTATATAAAACAAATAAAACTATATAAAACTATATAAAACTATATAAAACTGTATAAAACTATATAAAACTATATAAAACTAATAAAACTAATCAAACTATATAAAACTATATAAAACTATATAATACTATATAAAACTATATGAAAATATATTAAACTGTATAAAACTATATAAAACTATATAAAGCTATATAAAACTATATAAAACTATATAAAACGATATAAAACTATATGAAACTATATAAAACTAATAAAACAATATTAAAAACTATATAAAACTAAATGAAACTATATAAAACTATATAAAACTAATAAAACTATATAAAACTATATAAAACTTATAAAACAATATAAAACTATATAAAACTAAATGAAACTATATAATACTATATAAAACTATATAAAACTATATAAAACTAAATGAAACTATATAATACTATATAAAACTATATGAAACTATATAAAACTATATAAAACTATATAAAACCATATTAAACTATATACAACTATATAATACTATATAAAACTATATTAAAATATATAAAACTATATAAATCTATATAAAACAAATAAAACTATATAAAACTATATAACACTATATAAAGCTATATAAAACTATATAAAACTATATAAAACTATATAAAACTATATAAAACTATATAAAACTATATAAAACTATATGAAACTATATAAAACTATATAAAACTATATAAAACTATATAAAACTATATAAAACTATATAAAACTATTTAAAACTGTATTAAAACTATATAAAACTATATAAAACTATATAAAACTGTATGAAACTATATAAAACTATATAAAACTATATAAAACAATATAAAAATATATAACACTATATAAAACTATATAAAACTATATGAAGCAATATTAATCTAATAAAACTATATAAAACTATATAAAACTAATCAAATTATATAAAACTATATAAAACTATTCAAACTATATAAAACTATATAAAACTATATAATACTATATAAAACTATATAAAACTAAATGAAACTATATAAAACTATATGAAACTATATAAAACTATAATAAACTATATAAAACTATATAAAACAAATAAAACTATATAAAACTATATAAAACTATATAAAACTGTATAAAACTATATAAAACTATATAAAACTAATAAAACTAATCAAACTATATAAAACTATATAAAACTATATAATACTATATAAAACTATATGAAAATATATTAAACTGTATAAAACTATATAAAACTATATAAAGCTATATAAAACTATATAAAACTATATAAAACTATATAAAACTATATAAAACGATATAAAACTATATGAAACTATATAAAACTAATAAAACAACATAAAACTATATAAAACTAAATGAAACTATATAAAACTATATAAAACTATATAAAACTAATAAAACTATATAAAACTATATAAAACTATATAAAACTATATAAATCTATATAAAACAAATAAAACTATATAAAACTATATAACTATATAAAACTGTATAAAACTATATAAAACTATATAAAACTATATAAAACTATATAAAACTAAATGAAACTATATAAAACTAATAAAACAATATAAAACTATATAAAACTAAATGAAACTATATAATACTATATAAAACTATATAAAACTATATAAAACTAAATGAAACTATATAATACTATATAAAACTATATGAAACTATATAAAACTATATAAAACTATATAAAACCATATTAAACTATATACAACTATATAATACTATATAAAACTATATTAAAATATATAAAACTATATAAATCTATATAAAACAAATAAAACTATATAAAACTATATAACACTATATAAAGCTATATAAAACTATATAAAACTATATAAAACTAAATGAAACTATATAAAACTATATGAAACTATATAAAACTATAATAAACTATATAAAACTATATAAAACAAATAAAACTATATAAAACTATATAAAACTATATAAAACTGTATAAAACTATATAAAACTATATAAAACTAATAAAACTAATCAAACTATATAAAACTATATAAAACTATATAATACTATATAAAACTATATGAAAATATATTAAACTGTATAAAACTATATAAAACTATATAAAGCTATATAAAACTATATAAAACTATATAAAACGATATAAAACTATATGAAACTATATAAAACTAATAAAACAATATAAAACTATATAAAACTAAATGAAACTATATAAAACTATATAAAACTAATAAAACTATATAAAACTATATAAAACTTATAAAACAATATAAAACTATATAAAACTAAATGAAACTATATAATACTATATAAAACTATATAAAACTATATAAAACTAAATGAAACTATATAATACTATATAAAACTATATGAAACTATATAAAACTATATAAAACTATATAAAACCATATTAAACTATATACAACTATATAATACTATATAAAACTATATTAAAATATATAAAACTATATAAATCTATATAAAACAAATAAAACTATATAAAACTATATAACACTATATAAAGCTATATAAAACTATATAAAACTATATAAAACTATATAAAACTATATAAAACTATATAAAACTATATGAAACTATATAAAACTAATAAAACAATATAAAACTATATAAAACTAAATGAAACTATTTAAAACTGTATTAAAACTATATAAAGCTATATAAAACTATATAAAACTATATAAAACTATATAAAACTATATAAAACTATATAAAACTATATAAAACTATATGAAACTATATAAAACTATATAAAACTATATAAAACTATATAAAACTATATAAAACTATATAAAACTATATAAAACTATTTAAAACTGTATTAAAACTATATAAAACTATATAAAACTATATAAAACTGTATGAAACTATATAAAACTATATAAAACTATATAAAACAATATAAAAATATATAACACTATATAAAACTATATAAAACTATATGAAGCAATATTAATCTAATAAAACTATATAAAACTATATAAAACTAATCAAATTATATAAAACTATATAAAACTATTCAAACTATATAAAACTATATAAAACTATATAATACTATATAAAACTATATAAAACTAAATGAAACTATATAAAACTATATGAAACTATATAAAACTATAATAAACTATATAAAACTATATAAAACAAATAAAACTATATAAAACTATATAAAACTATATAAAACTGTATAAAACTATATAAAACTATATAAAACTAATAAAACTAATCAAACTATATAAAACTATATAAAACTATATAATACTATATAAAACTATATGAAAATATATTAAACTGTATAAAACTATATAAAACTATATAAAGCTATATAAAACTATATAAAACTATATAAAACTATATAAAACTATATAAAACGATATAAAACTATATGAAACTATATAAAACTAATAAAACAACATAAAACTATATAAAACTAAATGAAACTATATAAAACTATATAAAACTATATAAAACTAATAAAACTATATAAAACTATATAAAACTATATAAAACTATATAAATCTATATAAAACAAATAAAACTATATAAAACTATATAACTATATAAAACTGTATAAAACTATATAAAACTATATAAAACTATATAAAACTATATAAAACTAAATGAAACTATATAAAACTAATAAAACAATATAAAACTATATAAAACTAAATGAAACTATATAATACTATATAAAACTATATAAAACTATATAAAACTAAATGAAACTATATAATACTATATAAAACTATATGAAACTATATAAAACTATATAAAACTATATAAAACCATATTAAACTATATACAACTATATAATACTATATAAAACTATATTAAAATATATAAAACTATATAAATCTATATAAAACAAATAAAACTATATAAAACTATATAACACTATATAAAGCTATATAAAACTATATAAAACTATATAAAACTAAATGAAACTATATAAAACTATATGAAACTATATAAAACTATAATAAACTATATAAAACTATATAAAACAAATAAAACTATATAAAACTATATAAAACTATATAAAACTGTATAAAACTATATAAAACTATATAAAACTAATAAAACTAATCAAACTATATAAAACTATATAAAACTATATAATACTATATAAAACTATATGAAAATATATTAAACTGTATAAAACTATATAAAACTATATAAAGCTATATAAAACTATATAAAACTATATAAAACGATATAAAACTATATGAAACTATATAAAACTAATAAAACAATATAAAACTATATAAAACTAAATGAAACTATATAAAACTATATAAAACTAATAAAACTATATAAAACTATATAAAACTTATAAAACAATATAAAACTATATAAAACTAAATGAAACTATATAATACTATATAAAACTATATAAAACTATATAAAACTAAATGAAACTATATAATACTATATAAAACTATATGAAACTATATAAAACTATATAAAACTATATAAAACCATATTAAACTATATACAACTATATAATACTATATAAAACTATATTAAAATATATAAAACTATATAAATCTATATAAAACAAATAAAACTATATAAAACTATATAACACTATATAAAGCTATATAAAACTATATAAAACTATATAAAACTATATAAAACTATATAAAACTATATAAAACTATATAAAACTATATAAAACTATATGAAACTATATAAAACTAATAAAACAATATAAAACTATATAAAACTAAATGAAACTATTTAAAACTGTATTAAAACTATATAAAACTATATAAAACTATATAAAACTATATAAAACTATATGAAACTAAAATAGCACTAATAAAACAATATAAAACTAATAAAACTATATAAAACTATATAAAACTATATAAAACTATATAAAACTATATAAAACTATTTAAAACTGTATTAAAACTACATAAAACTATATAAAACTATATAAAACTGTATGAAACTATATAAAACTATATAAAACTATATAAAACAATATAAAAATATATAATACTATATAAAACTATATAAAACCATATGAAGCAATATTAATCTAATAAAACTATATAAAACTATATAAAACTATATAAAACTAAATGAAACTATATAAAACTATATGAAACTATATAAAACTATAATAAACTATATAAAACTATATAAAACAAATAAAACTATATAAAACTATATAAAACTATATAAAACTGTATAAAACTATATAAAACTATATAAAACTAATAAAACTAATCAAACTATATAAAACTATATAAAACTATATAATACTATATAAAACTGTATGAAAATATATTAAACTGTATAAAACTATATAAAACTATATAAAGCTATAGAAAACTATATAAAACTATATAAAACTATATAAAACTATATAAAACTATATAAAACTATATAAAACTATATAAAACTATATGAAACTATATAAAACTAATAAAACAATATAAAACTATATAAAACTAAATGAAACTATGTAAAACTATATAAAACTAATAAAACTATATAAAACTATATAAAACTATATAAAACTATTTAAAACTGAATTAAAACTATATAAAACTATATAAAACTATATAAAACTATATGAAACTATATAAAACTATATAAAACTATATAAAACTATATTAAACTATATAAAAGTAATAAGATTATATAAAACTATATAAAACTATATAAAACTATATAAAACTATATAAAACTATATAAAACTATATAAAACTATATAAAACTATATAAAACTATTTAAAACTGTATTAAAACTATATAAAACTATATAAAACTATATAAAACTATATAAAACTATATGAAACTATATAAAACTAAATGAAACTATGTAAAACTATATAAAACTAATAAAACTATATAAAACTATATAAAACTATTTAAAACTGTATTAAAACTATATAAAACTATATAAAACTATATAAAACTATATAAAACTATATGAAGCAATATAAAACTAATAAAACTATATAAAACTATATAAAACTATATAAAACTATATAAAACTAATCAAACTATATAAAACTATATAAAACTAATCAAACTATATAAAACTATATAAAACTATATAAAACTATATGAAACTATATAAAACTAATAAAACAATATAAAACTATATAAAACTAAATGAAACTATATAAAACTATCTAAAACTAATAAAACTATATAAAACTATATAAAACTATATAATACTAATAAAACTATATAAAACTATATAAAACTATATAATACTATATAGAACCATATTAAAATATTTTAAACTGTATTATAACTATATAAAACTATATAAAACTAATAAAACTAATCAAACTATATAAAACTATATAAAACTATATAATACTATATAAAACTATATGAAAATATATTAAACTGTATAAAACTATATAAAACTATATAAAGCTATATAAAACTATATAAAACTAATAAAACAATATAAAACTATATAAAACTAAATGAAACTATGTAAAACTATATAAAACTAATAAAACTATATAAAACTATATAAAACTATATAAAACTATTTAAAACTGAATTAAAAGTATATAAAACTATATAAAACTATATAAAACTATATGAAACTATATAAAACTATATAAAACTATATAAAACTAATAAAACTATATAAAACTATATAAAACTAATAAAACTATATAAAACTATATAAAACTAATAAAACTATATATAACTATATATAACTATATAAAACTAATAAAACTATATAAAACTATATAAAACTATATAATACTATATAAAACAATATGAATCTATATAAAACTATATGAAACTATATAAAACTATATAAAACTATATAAAACTATATTAAACTATATAAAACTAATAAGATTATATAAAACTATATAAAACTATATAAAACTATGTAAAACTATATAAAACTATATAATACTATATAAAACAATATGAATCTATATAAAACTAATAAAACTATATAAAACTATACAAAACTATATAAAACTATATAAAACTATATAAAACTATATAATACTATATAAAACTATATGAAAATATATTAAACTGTATAAAACTATATAAAACTATATAAAGCTATATAAAACTATATGAAACTATATAAAACTATATAAAACTATATAAAACTATATAAAACTAAATGAAACTATATAAAACTATATGAAACTATATAAAACTATAATAAACTATATAAAACTATATAAAACAAATAAAACTATATAAAACTATATAAAACAAATAAAACTATATAAAACTATATAAAACTATATAAAACTGTATAAAACTATATAAAACTATATAAAACTAATAAAACTAATCAAACTATATAAAACTATATAAAACTATATAATACTATATAAAACTATATGAAAACATATTAAACTGTATAAAAATATATAAAACTATATAAAGCTATATAAAACTATATAAAATTATATAAAACTATATAAAACTATATAAAACTATATAAAACTATATGAAACTATATAAAACTAATAAAACAATATAAAACTATATAAAACTAAATGAAACTATGTAAAACTATATAAAACTAATAAAACTATATAAAACTATATAAAACTATATAAAACTATATAAAACTATATGAAACTATATAAAACTATATAAAACTATATAAAACTATATTAAACTATATAAAACTAATAAGATTATATAAAACTATATAAAACTATATAAAACTATATAAAACTATATAAAACTATATAAAACTATATAATACTATATAAAACTATATGAAAATATATTAAACTGTATAAAACTATATAAAACTATATAAAACTATATAAAACTATATAAAACTATATAAAACTATTTAAAACTGTATTAAAACTATATAAAACTATATAAAACTATATAAAACTATATAAAACTATATGAAACTATATAAAACTAATAAAACAATATAAAACTATATAAAACTAAATGAAACTATGTAAAACTATATAAAACTAATAAAACTATATAAAACTATATAAAACTATATAAAACTATTTAAAACTGTATTAAAACTATATAAAACTATATAAAACTATATAAAACTGTATGAAACTATATAAAACTATATAAAACTATATAAAACAATATAAAAATATATAATACTATATAAAACTATATAAAACTATATAAAACTATATGAAGCAATATAAAACTAATAAAACTATATAAAACTATATAAAACTATATAAAACTATATAAAACTAATCAAACTATATAAAACTATATAAAACTAATCAAACCATATAAAACTATATAAAACTATATAAAACTAAATGAAACTATATAAAACTATATGAAACTATATAAAACTATAATAAACTATATAAAACTATATAAAACAAATAAAACTATATAAAACTATATAAAACTATATAAAACTGTATAAAACTATATAAAACTATATAAAACTATTTAAAACTGTATTAAAACTATATAAAACTGTATAAAACTATGTAAAACTATATAAAACTATATGAAACTATATTAAACTAATAAAACAATATAAAACTATATAAAACTAAATGAAACTATGTAAAACTATATAAAACTAATAAAACTATATAAAACTATATAAAACTGTATAAAACTATATAAACCTATATAAAACTAATAAAACTAATCAAACTATATGAAACTATATAAAACTATATAATACTATATAAAACTAAATGAAAATATATTAAACTGTATAAAGCTATATAAAACTATATAAAGCTATATAAAACTATATAAAACTATATAAAACTATATAAAACGATATGAAACTATATAAAACTAATAAAACAATACAAACCTATATAAAACTAAATGAAACTATGTAAAACTATATAAAACTAATAAAACTATATAAAACTATATAAAACTATATAAAACTATTTAAAACTATATGAAACTATATAAAACTATATAAAACTATATAAAACTATATTAAACTATATAAAACTAATAAGATTATATAAAACTATATAAAACTATATAAAACTATATAAAACTATATAAAACTATATAATACTATATAAAACTATATGAAAATATATTAAACTGTATAAAACTATATAAAACTATATAAAGCTATATAAAACTATATAAAACTATATAAAACTATATAAAACTATATAAAACTATATAAAACTATATAAAACTATATAAAACTATATAAAACTATATAAAACTATATTAAACTATATGAAACTATATAAAACTAATAAAACAATATAAAACTATATAAAACTAAATGAAACTATATAAAACTATATAAAACTAATAAAACAATATAAAACTATATAAAACCAAATGAAACTATATAAGACTATATAAAACTATATAAAACTATATAAAACTAAATGAAACTATATAATACTATATAAAATGATATAAAACTATATAAAACTAAATGAAACTATATAATACTATATAAAACTATAT
Organism: Nomia melanderi; assembly: GCF_051020985.1. Classification (NCBI taxonomy): domain Eukaryota; kingdom Metazoa; phylum Arthropoda; class Insecta; order Hymenoptera; family Halictidae; genus Nomia; species Nomia melanderi. Next base: position 21,629 of record NW_027475452.1, on the reverse strand, counting down.
GAAGCTATATAAAACTATATAAAACTATATAAAACTATATTAAACTATATAAAACTAATAAGATTATATAAAACTTTATAAAACTATATGAAACTATATAAAACTATATAAAACTATATTAAACTATATAAAACTAATAAGATTATATAAAACTATATAAAACTATATAAAACTATATAATACTATATAAAACTATATGAAAATATATTAATCTGTATAAAACTATATAAAACTATGTAAAACTATATAAAACTATATAAAACTATATGAAACTATATAAAACTATATGAAACTATATAAAACTAATAAAACAATATAAAATTATATAAAACCAAATGAAACTATATAATACTATATAAAACTATATAAAACTAACAAAACTATATAAAACTATATAAAACTATATAAAACTATATAGTACTATCAGAAACTATATGAAACTATATAAAACTATATAAAACTAATAAAACTATATAAAACTATATGAAACTATATAAAACTATGTAAAACTATATAAAACTATATGAAACTATATAAAACTATATAAAACTATATTAAACTATATAAAACTAATAAGATTATATAAAACTATATAAAACTATATAAAACTATATAAAACTATATAAAACTATATAATACTATATAAAACTATATGAAAATATATTAATCTGTATAAAACTATATAAAACTATGTAAAACTATATAAAACTATATAAAACTATATGAAACTATATAAAACTATATGAAACTATATAAAACTAATAAAACAATATAAAATTATATAAAACCAAATGAAACTATATAATACTATATAAAACTATATAAAACTAACAAAACTATATAAAACTATATAAAACTATATAAAACTATATAGTACTATCAGAAACTATATGAAACTATATAAAACTATATAAAACTAATAAGACTATATAAAACTATATGAAACTATATAAAACTATGTAAAACTATATAAAACTATATAAAACTATATGAAACTATGTAAAACTAATAAAACAAAATAAAACTATGTAAAACTAAGTGAAACTATATAATACTATATAAAATTATATAAAACTATATGAAACTAAATGAAACTATATAAAACTTTATGAAACTATATAAAACTATATTAAACTATATAAAACTATATAAAACTATATAAAACTGTATAAAACTATATAAAACTATATAAAACTAATAAAACTATATAAAACTATATAAAACTAATAAAACTATATAAAACTATATAAAACTAATCAAACTATATAAAACTATATAAAACTATATAAAACTATATAATACTATATAAAACTATATGAAAATATATAAAACTATATAAAACTATATAAAACTATATTAAACTATATAAAACTAATAAGATTATATAAAACTATATAAAACTATATAAAACTATATAAAACTATATTAAAATATATAAAACTATATAAAACTATATAAATCAAATAAAACTATATAAAACAAATAAAACTATATAAAACTATATAAAACTATATAAAACTGTATAATACTATATAAAACTATATAAAACTAATAAAACTATATAAAACTATATAAAACTAATATAACTATATAAAACTATATAAAACTATATAAAACTATATGAAACTATATAAAACTAATAAAACAATATAAAACTATATAAAACCAAATGAAACTATATAAGACTATATAAAACTATATAAAACTAAATGAAACTATATAATACTATATAAAATGATATAAAGCTATATAAAACTAAATGAAACTATATAATACTATATAAAACTATATAAAACTATATGAAACTATATAAAACTATATAAAACTATATAAAACTATATAAAACTAAATGAAACTATATAATACTATATAAAACTATATGAAACTATATAAAACTATATAAAACTATATAAAACTATATGAAACTATATAAAACTATGTGAAACTATATAAAACTATTTAAACTATATAAAACTATATAATACTATATAAAACTAATAAAACTATATAAAAGTATATAAAACTATATAAAACTATACAAAATTATAAAGAACTATATAAAACTATTTAAAACTATATAAAATTATATAAAACTATATACAACTATACAAAATTATAAAGAACTATATAAAACTACATAAAACTGTATAAAAATATATAAAACTAATAAAACTATATAAAACTATATAGAAATATATTAAACTATTTAAAACTGTGTTAAAGCTATATAAAACTATATAAAACTATATGAAACTATATTAAACTATATAAAATTATATAAAACTATATAAAACTCTATAAAACTATATAAAACTATATAAAACCAAATAAAATTATATAAAACTATATAAAATTATATGAAACTATATAAAACTATATAAAACTAATAAAACTAATAAAACTATATAAAACTAGATAGAACTATATTAAAATATTTAAAACTGTATTAAAACTATATAAAACTATATAAAACTATATAAAACTATATAAAACTATATGAAACTATATAAAACTATATAAAACTATACAAAACTATATAAAACTATATAAAACTATATAAAACTATTAAAACTATATAAAGCTATATAAAACTATATAATACTATATAATACTATGTAATACTATATAATACTATATAAAACTATATAAAACTATATAAAACAATATAATACTATATAAACCAATATGAAACTATATAAAACTAATAAAACTATATAAAACTATATAAGACTGTATAAAACTATATAAAACTAATAAAACTATATAAAACTATATAGAACTATATTAAACTATTTAAAACTGTATTAAAACTATATAAAACTATATAAAACTATATGGAACTATATAAAACTATATAAAACCATATAAAACTAAAAAAACTAAATAAAACTATATAAAACTATATAAAACTATATAAAACTAATAAATCTATATAAAGCTATATAAAACAATATAATTCTATATAAAACTATATAAAACTATATAAAACTATATAAAACTATACAAAACTATATAAAACTATATAAAACTATAAAAAACTAATAAAACTATATAAAGCTATATAAAACTATATAATACTATATAATACTATATAATACTATATAAAACTATATAAAACTATATAAAACTATATAATACTATATAAACCAATATGAAACTATATAAAACTAATAAAACTAAATAAAACTATATAAGACTGTATAAAACTATATAAAACTAATAAAACTATATAAAACTATATAGAACTATATTAAACTACTTAAAACTGTATTAAAACTATATAAAACTATATAAAAATATATAACACTATATGAAACTATATAAAACTATATAAAACCATATAAAACTAAAAAAACTATATAAAACTATATAAAACTATATAATACTATATAAAACAATATAAAACTATATAAAACTATATAAAACTATATAAAACTATATAAAACTATATAATACTAATAAAACTATATAAAACTATATAAAACTATATGAAACTATATAAAACTAATAAAACTATAAAAAACTATATAGAACTATATTAAACTATTAAAAACTGTCTTAAAGCTATATAAAACTATATAAAACTATATAAAACTATATAAAACTGTATAAAACTATATAAAACTCTATAAAACTATATAAAACTATATAAAACTATATAAAACTATATAAAACTATATAAAACTATATAAAGCTATATTAAACTATATGAAACTATATAAAACTATATAAAACTAATAAAACTATACAAAATTATAAAGAACTATATAAAACTATATAAAACTGTATAAAACTATATAAAACTAATAAAACTATATAAAACTATATAGAACTATATTGAACTATTTAAAACTGTATTAAAGCTATATAAAACTATATAAAACTATATGAAACTATATAAAACTATATAAAACTCTATAAAACTCTATAAAACTAATAAAACTATATAAAACTATATAAAACTATATAATACTATATAAAACTATATAAAACTATATAATACTATATAAAACTATATGAAAATATATTAAACTGTATAAAACTATATAAAACTATATAAAGCTATATAAAACTATATAAAACTATATAAAACTATATAAAACTATATAAAACGATATAAAACTATATGAAACTATATAAAACTAATAAAACAACATAAAACTATATAAAACTAAATGAAACTATATAAAACTATATAAAACTATATAAAACTAATAAAACTATATAAAACTATATAAAACTATATAAAACTATATAAATCTATATAAAACAAATAAAACTATATAAAACTATATAACTATATAAAACTGTATAAAACTATATAAAACTATATAAAACTATATAAAACTATATAAAACTAAATGAAACTATATAAAACTAATAAAACAATATAAAACTATATAAAACTAAATGAAACTATATAATACTATATAAAACTATATAAAACTATATAAAACTAAATGAAACTATATAATACTATATAAAACTATATGAAACTATATAAAACTATATAAAACTATATAAAACCATATTAAACTATATACAACTATATAATACTATATAAAACTATATTAAAATATATAAAACTATATAAAACTATATAAAACTAAATGAAACTATATAAAACTATATGAAACTATATAAAACTATAATAAACTATATAAAACTATATAAAACAAATAAAACTATATAAAACTATATAAAACTATATAAAACTGTATAAAACTATATAAAACTATATAAAACTAATAAAACTAATCAAACTATATAAAACTATATAAAACTATATAATACTATATAAAAACTATATGAAAATATATTAAACTGTATAAAACTATATAAAACTATATAAAGCTATATAAAACTATATAAAACTATATAAAACGATATAAAACTATATGAAACTATATAAAACTAATAAAACAATATAAAACTATATAAAACTAAATGAAACTATATAAAACTATATAAAACTAATAAAACTATATAAAACTATATAAAACTTATAAAACAATATAAAACTATATAAAACTAAATGAAACTATATAATACTATATAAAACTATATAAAACTATATAAAACTAAATGAAACTATATAATACTATATAAAACTATATGAAACTATATAAAACTATATAAAACTATATAAAACTATATAAAACCATATTAAACTATATACAACTATATAATACTATATAAAACTATATTAAAATATATAAAATTATATAAATCTATATAAAACAAATAAAACTATATAAAACTATATAACACTATATAAAGCTATATAAAACTATATAAAACTATATAAAACTATATAAAACTATATAAAACTATATAAAACTATATAAAACTATATGAAACTATATAAAACAATATAAAACTATATAAAACTAAATGAAACTATTTAAAACTGTATTAAAACTATATAAAACTATATAAAACTATATAAAACTATATAAAACTATATGAAACTAAAATAACACTAATAAAACAATATAAAACTAATAAAACTATATAAAACTATATAAAACTATATAAAACTATATAAAACTATATAAAACTATATAAAACTATTTAAAACTGTATTAAAACTATATAAAACTATATAAAACTATATAAAACTGTATGAAACTATATAAAACTATATAAAACTATATAAAACAATATAAAAATATATAATACTATATAAAACTATATAAAACTATATGAAGCAATATTAATCTAATACAACTATATAAAACTATATAAAACTAATCAAATTATATAAAACTATATAAAACTAATCAAACTATATAAAACTATATAAAACTATATAATACTATATAAAACTATATAAAACTAAATGAAACTATATAAAACTATATGAAACTATATAAAACTATAATAAACTATATAAAACTATATAAAACAAATAAAACTATATAAAACTATATAAAACTATATAAAACTGTATAAAACTATATAAAACTGTATAAAACTATATAAAACTAACAAAACTAATCAAACTATATAAAACTATATAAAACTATATAATACTATATAAAACTATATGAAAATATATTAAACTGTATAAAACTATATAAAACTATATAAAGCTATAGAAAACTATATAAAACTATATAAAACTATATAAAACTATATAAAACTATATAAAACTATATGAAACTATATAAAACTAATAAAACAATATAAAACTATATAAAACTATATAAAACTATATGAAACTATATAAAACTATATAAAACTATATAAAACTATATTAAACTATATAAAAGTAATAAGATTATATAAAACTATATAAAACTATATAAAACTATATAAAACTATATAAAACTATATAAAACTATATAAAACTATATAAAACTATTTAAAACTGTATTAAAACTATATAAAACTATATAAAACTATATAAAACTATATAAAACTATATGAAACTATATAAAACTATATGAAACTATATAAAACTATAATAAACTATATAAAACTATATAAAACAAATAAAACTATATAAAACTATATAAAACTATATAAAACTGTATAAAACTATATAAAACTATATAAAACTATATAAAACTAATAAAACTAATCAAACTATATAAAACTATATAAAACTATATAATACTATATAAAACTATATGAAAATATATTAAACTGTATAAAACTATATAAAACTATATAAAGCTATAGAAAACTATATAAAACTATATAAAACTATATAAAACTATATAAAACTATATAAAACTATATGAAACTATATAAAACTAATAAAACAATATAAAACTATATAAAACTATATAAAACTATATGAAACTATATAAAACTATATAAAACTATATAAAACTATATTAAACTATATAAAAGTAATAAGATTATATAAAACTATATAAAACTATATAAAACTATATAAAACTATATAAAACTATATAAAACTATATAAAACTATATAAAACTATTTAAAACTGTATTAAAACTATATAAAACTATATAAAACTATATAAAACTATATAAAACTATATGAAACTATATAAAACTAAATGAAACTATGTAAAACTATATAAAACTAATAAAACTATATAAAACTATATAAAACTATATAAAACTATTTAAAACTGTATTAAAACTATATAAAACTATATAAAACTATATAAAACTATTTAAAACTGTATTAAAACTATATAAAACTATATAAAACTATATAAAACTATATAAAACTATATGAAGCAATATAAAACTAATAAAACTATATAAAACTATATAAAACTATATAAAACTATATAAAACTAATCAAACTATATAAAACTATATAAAACTAATCAAACTATATAAAACTATATAAAACTATATAAAACTATATGAAACTATATAAAACTAATAAAACAATATAAAACTATATAAAACTAAATGAAACTATATAAAACTATCTAAAACTAATAAAACTATATAAAACTATATAAAACTATATAATACTAATAAAACTATATAAAACTATATAAAACTAAATGAAACTATGTAAAACTATATAAAACTATATAAAACTATATAAAACTATATAAAACTATATGAAACTATATAAAACTATATAAAACTATATAAAACTAATAAAACTATATAAAACTATATAAAACTAATAAAACTATATAAAACTATATAAAACTATATAAAACTAATAAAACTATATATAACTATATATAACTATATAAAACTAATAAAACTATATAAAACTATATAAAATTATATAAAACTATATAAAACTATATAAAACTAAATGAAACTATATAATACTATATAAAACTATATGAAACTATATAAAACTATATAAAACTATATAAAACTATATAAAACTATATTAAACTATATAAAACTAATAAGATTATATAAAACTATATAAAACTATATAAAACTATATAAAACTATATAAAACTATATAATACTATATAAAACAATATGAATCTATATAAAACTATATGAAACTATATCAAACTATATAATACTATATAAAACTATATGAAAACATATTAAACTGTATAAAACTATATAAAACTATATAAAGCTATATAAAACTATATAAAATTATATAAAACTATATAAAACTATATAAAACTATATAAAACTATATGAAACTATATAAAACTAATAAAACAATATAAAACTATATAAAACTAAATGAAACTATGTAAAACTATATAAAACTAATAAAACTATATAAAACTATATAAAACTATATAAAACTATATAAAACTATATGAAACTATATAAAACTATATAAAACTATATAAAACTATATTAAACTATATAAAACTAATAAGATTATATAAAACTATATAAAACTATATAAAACTATATAAAACTATATAAAACTATATAATACTATATAAAACTATATGAAAATATATTAAACTGTATAAAACTATATAAAACTATATAAAACTATATAAAACTATATAAAACTATATAAAACTATTTAAAACTGTATTAAAACTATATAAAACTATATAAAACTATATAAAGCTATATAAAACTATATGAAACTATATAAAACTAATAAAACAATATTAAACTATATAAAACTAAATGAAACTATGTAAAACTATATAAAACTAATAAAACTATATAAAACTATATAAAACTATATAAAACTATTTAAAACTGTATTAAAACTATATAAAACTATATAAAACTATATAAAACTGTATGAAACTATGTAAAACTATATAAAACTATATAAAACAATATAAAAATATATAATACTATATAAAACTATATAAAACTATATAAAACTATATGAAGCAATATAAAACTAATAAAACTATATAAAACTATATAAAACTATATAAAACTATATAAAACAAATCAAACTATATAAAACTATATAAAACTAATCAAACTATATAAAACTATATAAAACTATATAAAACTTAATGAAACTATATAAAACTATATGAAACTATATAAAACTATAATAAACTATATAAAACTATATAAAACAAATAAAACTATATAAAACTATATAAAACTATATAAAACTATATAATACTATATAAAACTATATGAAAATATATTAAACTGTATAAAACTATATAAAACTATATAAAACTATATAAAACTATATAAAACTATATAAAACTATTTAAAACTGTATTAAAACTATATAAAACTATATAAAACTATATAAAACTATATAAAACTATATGAAACTATATAAAACTAATAAAACAATATAAAACTATATAAAACTAAATGAAACTATGTAAAACTATATAAAACTAATAAAACTATATAAAACTATATAAAACTATATAAAACTATTTAAAACTGTATTAAAACTATATAAAACTATATAAAACTATATAAAACTGTATGAAACTATATAAAACTATATAAAACTATATAAAACAATATAAAAATATATAATACTATATAAAACTATATAAAACTATATAAAACTATATGAAGCAATATAAAACTAATAAAACTATATAAAACTATATAAAACTATATAAAACTATATAAAACTAATCAAACTATATAAAACTATATAAAACTAATCAAACTATATAAAACTATATAAAACTATATAAAACTAAATGAAACTATATAAAACTATATGAAACTATATAAAACTATAATAAACTATATAAAACTATATAAACCAAATAAAACTATATAAAACTATATGAAACTATATAAAACTAAATGAAACTATGTAAAACTATATAAAACTAATAAAACTATATAAAACTATATAAAACTATATAAAACTATTTAAAACTGTATTAAAACTATATAAAACTATATAAAACTATATAAAACTATTTAAAACTGTATTAAAACTATATAAAACTATATAAAACTATATAAAACTATATAAAACTATATGAAGCAATATAAAACTAATAAAACTATATAAAACTATATAAAACTATATAAAACTATATAAAACTAATCAAACTATATAAAACTATATAAAACTAATCAAACTATATAAAACTATATAAAACTATATAAAACTATATGAAACTATATAAAACTAATAAAACAATATAAAACTATATAAAACTAAATGAAACTATATAAAACTATCTAAAACTAATAAAACTATATAAAACTATATAAAACTATATAATACTAATAAAACTATATAAAACTATATAAAACTAAATGAAACTATGTAAAACTATATAAAACTATATAAAACTATATAAAACTATATAAAACTATATGAAACTATATAAAACTATATAAAACTATATAAAACTAATAAAACTATATAAAACTATATAAAACTAATAAAACTATATAAAACTATATAAAACTATATAAAACTAATAAAACTATATATAACTATATATAACTATATAAAACTAATAAAACTATATAAAACTATATAAAATTATATAAAACTATATAAAACTATATAAAACTAAATGAAACTATATAATACTATATAAAACTATATGAAACTATATAAAACTATATAAAACTATATAAAACTATATAAAACTATATTAAACTATATAAAACTAATAAGATTATATAAAACTATATAAAACTATATAAAACTATATAAAACTATATAAAACTATATAATACTATATAAAACAATATGAATCTATATAAAACTATATGAAACTATATCAAACTATATAATACTATATAAAACTATATGAAAACATATTAAACTGTATAAAACTATATAAAACTATATAAAGCTATATAAAACTATATAAAATTATATAAAACTATATAAAACTATATAAAACTATATAAAACTATATGAAACTATATAAAACTAATAAAACAATATAAAACTATATAAAACTAAATGAAACTATGTAAAACTATATAAAACTAATAAAACTATATAAAACTATATAAAACTATATAAAACTATATAAAACTATATGAAACTATATAAAACTATATAAAACTATATAAAACTATATTAAACTATATAAAACTAATAAGATTATATAAAACTATATAAAACTATATAAAACTATATAAAACTATATAAAACTATATAATACTATATAAAACTATATGAAAATATATTAAACTGTATAAAACTATATAAAACTATATAAAACTATATAAAACTATATAAAACTATATAAAACTATTTAAAACTGTATTAAAACTATATAAAACTATATAAAACTATATAAAGCTATATAAAACTATATGAAACTATATAAAACTAATAAAACAATATTAAACTATATAAAACTAAATGAAACTATGTAAAACTATATAAAACTAATAAAACTATATAAAACTATATAAAACTATATAAAACTATTTAAAACTGTATTAAAACTATATAAAACTATATAAAACTATATAAAACTGTATGAAACTATGTAAAACTATATAAAACTATATAAAACAATATAAAAATATATAATACTATATAAAACTATATAAAACTATATAAAACTATATGAAGCAATATAAAACTAATAAAACTATATAAAACTATATAAAACTATATAAAACTATATAAAACAAATCAAACTATATAAAACTATATAAAACTAATCAAACTATATAAAACTATATAAAACTATATAAAACTTAATGAAACTATATAAAACTATATGAAACTATATAAAACTATAATAAACTATATAAAACTATATAAAACAAATAAAACTATATAAAACTATATAAAACTATATAAAACTATATAATACTATATAAAACTATATGAAAATATATTAAACTGTATAAAACTATATAAAACTATATAAAACTATATAAAACTATATAAAACTATATAAAACTATTTAAAACTGTATTAAAACTATATAAAACTATATAAAACTATATAAAACTATATAAAACTATATGAAACTATATAAAACTAATAAAACAATATAAAACTATATAAAACTAAATGAAACTATGTAAAACTATATAAAACTAATAAAACTATATAAAACTATATAAAACTATATAAAACTATTTAAAACTGTATTAAAACTATATAAAACTATATAAAACTATATAAAACTGTATGAAACTATATAAAACTATATAAAACTATATAAAACAATATAAAAATATATAATACTATATAAAACTATATAAAACTATATAAAACTATATGAAGCAATATAAAACTAATAAAACTATATAAAACTATATAAAACTATATAAAACTATATAAAACTAATCAAACTATATAAAACTATATAAAACTAATCAAACTATATAAAACTATATAAAACTATATAAAACTAAATGAAACTATATAAAACTATATGAAACTATATAAAACTATAATAAACTATATAAAACTATATAAACCAAATAAAACTATATAAAACTATATAAAACTATATAAAACTGTATAAAACTATATAAAACTATATAAAACTAATCAAACTAATCAAACTATATAAAACTATATAAAGCTATATAATACTATATAAAACTATATGAAAATATATTAAACTGTATAAAACTATATAAAACTATATAAAGCTATAGAAAACTATATAAAACTATATAAAACTATATAAAACTATATAAAACTATATGAAACTATATAAAACTAATAAAACAATATAAAACTATATAAAACTATATAAAACTAATAAAACTATATAAAACTATATAAAACTAATCAAACTATATAAAACTATATAAAACTATATAAAACTAAATGAAACTATATAAAACTATATGAAACTATATAAAACTATAATAAACTATATAAAACTATATAAAACAAATAAAACTATATAAAACTATATAAAACTATATAAAACTGTATAAAACTATATAAAACTATATAAAACTAATCAAACTAATCAAACTATATAAAACTATATAAAGCTATATAATACTATATAAAACTATATGAAAATATATTAAACTGTATAAAACTATATAAAACTATATAAAGCTATAGAAAACTATATAAAACTATATAAAACTATATAAAACTATATAAAACTATATAAAACTATATGAAACTATATAAAACTAATAAAACAATATAAAACTATATAAAACTAAATGAAACTATGTAAAACTATATAAAACTAATAAAACTATATAAAACTATATAAAACTAAATGAAACTATGTAAAACTATATAAAACTAATAAAACTATATAAAACTATATAAAACTATATAAAACTATATAAAACTATTTAAAACTGTATTAAAACTATATAAAACTATATAAAACTATGTAAAACTATATAAAACTATATGAAACTATATTAAACTAATAAAACAATATAAAACTATATAAAACTAAATGAAACTATGTAAAACTATATAAAACTAATAAAACTATATAAAACTATATAAAACTGTATAAAACTATATAAACCTATATAAAACTAATAAAACTAATCAAACTATATGAAACTATATAAAACTATATAATACTATATAAAACTAAATGAAAATATATTAAACTGTATAAAGCTATATAAAACTATATAAAGCTATATAAAACTATATAAAACTATATAAAACTATATAAAACGATATGAAACTATATAAAACTAATAAAACAATACAAACCTATATAAAACTAAATGAAACTATGTAAAACTATATAAAACTAATAAAACTATATAAAACTATATAAAACTATATAAAACTATTTAAAACTATATGAAACTATATAAAACTATATAAAACTATATAAAACTATATTAAACTATATAAAACTAATAAGATTATATAAAACTATATAAAACTATATAAAACTATATAAAACTATATAAAACTATATAATACTATATAAAACTATATGAAAATATATTAAACTGTATAATACTATATAAAACTACATAAAACTATATAAAACTATATAAAACTATATAAAACTATATTAAACTATATAAAACTAATAAGATTATATAAAACTATATAAAACTATATAAAACTATATAAAACAATATAATAAAATATAAAACTATATAAATGTATATAAAACTATATAAAACTATATAAAACTATATAAAATTATATAAAACTTTATAAAACTATATAAAAATAATAAAACTATATAAAACTATATAGAACTATATTAAACTATTTAAAACTGTATTAAAACTATATAAAACTATATAAAACTATATAAAACTATATAAAACTAATAAAACAATATAAAACTATATAAAACTATATAAAACTATATAAAACTATATAAAACTATATAATACAATATAAAACTATATGAAACTATATAAAACTAATAAAACAATATAAAATTATATAAAACCAAATGAAACTATATAATACTATATAAAACTATATAAAACTAACAAAACTATATAAAACTATATAAAACTATATAAAACTATATAGTACTATCAGAAACTATATGAAACTATATGAAACTATATAAAACTAATAAAACTATATAAAACTATATAAAACTAATATAACTATATAAAACTATATAAAACTATATAAAACTATATGAAACTATATAAAACTAATAAAACAATATAAAACTATATAAAACCAAATGAAACTATATAAGACTATATAAAACTATATAAAACTATATAAAACTAAATGAAACTATATAATACTATATAAAATGATATAAAGCTATATAAAACTAAATGAAACTATATAATACTATATAAAACTATATAAAACTATATGAAACTATATAAAACTATATAAAACTATATAAAACTATATAAAACTAAATGAAACTATATAATACTATATAAAACTATATGAAACTATATAAAACTATATAAAACTATATAAAACTATATGAAACTATATAAAACTATGTGAAACTATATAAAACTATTTAAACTATATAAAACTATATAATACTATATAAAACTAATAAAACTATATAAAAGTATATAAAACTATATAAAACTATACAAAATTATAAAGAACTATATAAAACTATTTAAAACTATATAAAATTATATAAAACTATATACAACTATACAAAATTATAAAGAACTATATAAAACTATATAAAACTGTATAAAAATATATAAAACTAATAAAACTATATAAAACTATATAGAAATATATTAAACTATTTAAAACTGTGTTAAAGCTATATAAAACTATATAAAACTATATGAAACTATATTAAACTATATAAAATTATATAAAACTATATAAAACTCTATAAAACTATATAAAACTATATAAAACCAAATAAAATTATATAAAACTATATAAAATTATATGAAACTATATAAAACTATATAAAACTAATAAAACTAATAAAACTATATAAAACTAGATAGAACTATATTAAAATATTTAAAACTGTATTAAAACTATATAAAACTATATAAAACTATATAAAACTATATAAAACTATATGAAACTATATAAAACTATATAAAACTATACAAAACTATATAAAACTATATAAAACTATATAAAACTATTAAAACTATATAAAGCTATATAAAACTATATAATACTATATAATACTATGTAATACTATATAATACTATATAAAACTATGTAAAACTATATAAAACTATATAATACTATATAAACCAATATGAAACTATATAAAACTAATAAAACTATATAAAACTATATAAGACTGTATAAAACTATATAAAACTAATAAAACTATATAAAACTATATAGAACTATATTAAACTATTTAAAACTGTATTAAAACTATATAAAACTATATAAAACTATATGGAACTATATAAAACTATATAAAACCATATAAAACTAAAAAAACTAAATAAAACTATATAAAACTATATAATACTATATAAAACTATATAAAACTATATAAAACTATATAAAACTATATAAAACTAATAAATCTATATAAAGCTATATAAAACTATATAATTCTATATAAAACTATATAAAACTATATAAAACTATATAAAACTATATAAAACTATATAAAACTATATAAAACTATATTAAACTATATAAAACTATAAAAAACTAATAAAACTATATCAAACTATATAAAACTAATAAAACTATATAAAACTATATAAAACTAATAAATCTATATAAAGCTATATAAAACAATATAATTCTATATAAAACTATATAAAACTATATAAAACTATATAAAACTATATAAAACTATACAAAACTATATAAAACTATATAAAACTATAAAAAACTAATAAAACTATATAAAGCTATATAAAACTATATAATACTATATAATACTATATAATACTATATAAAACTATATAAAACTATATAAAACTATATAATACTATATAAACCAATATGAAACTATATAAAACTAATAAAACTAAATAAAACTATATAAGACTGTATAAAACTATATAAAACTAATAAAACTATATAAAACTATATAGAACTATATTAAACTACTTAAAACTGTATTAAAACTATATAAAACTATATAAAAATATATAACACTATATGAAACTATATAAAACTATATAAAACCATATAAAACTAAAAAAACTATATAAAACTATATAAAACTATATAATACTATATAAAACAATATAAAACTATATAAAACTATATAAAACTATATAAAACTATATAATACTAATAAAACTATATAAAACTATATAAAACTATATAAAACTATATAAAACTAATAAAACTATAAAAAACTATATAGAACTATATTAAACTATTAAAAACTGTCTTAAAGCTATATAAAACTATATAAAACTATATAAAACTATATAAAACTGTATAAAACTATATAAAACTCTATAAAACTATATAAAACTATATAAAACTATATAAAACTATATAAAACTATATAAAACTATACAAAATTATAAAGAACTATATAAAACTATATAAAACTGTATAAAACTATATGAAACTAATAAAACCATATTAAAGTATATAAAACTATATAAAACTATATAAAACTATATAAAACTAATAAATCTATATAAAGCTATATAAAACTATATAATTCTATATAAAACTATATAAAACTATATAAAACTATATAAAACTATATAAAACTATATAAAACTATATAAAACTATATTAAACTATATAAAACTATAAAAAACTAATAAAACTATATCAAACTATATAAAACTAATAAAACTATATAAAACTATATAAAACTAATAAATCTATATAAAGCTATATAAAACAATATAATTCTATATAAAACTATATAAAACTATATAAAACTATATAAAACTATACAAAACTATATAAAACTATATAAAACTATAAAAAACTAATAAAACTATATAAAGCTATATAAAACTATATAATACTATATAATACTATATAATACTATATAAAACTATATAAAACTATATAAAACTATATAGAACTATATTAAACTACTTAAAACTGTATTAAAACTATATAAAACTATATAAAAATATATAACACTATATGAAACTATATAAACCTATATAAAACCATATAAAACTAAAAAAACTATATAAAACTATATAAAACTATATAAAACTATATAAAACTATATAAAACTATATGAAACTATATAAAACTATGTGAAACTATATAAAACTATATAAAACTATATAAAACTATATAATACTATACAAAATTATAAAGAAATATATAAAACTATATAAAACTGTATAAAACTATATAAAACTAATAAAACTATATAAAACTATATAAAACTATATAGAACTATATTAAACTATTTAAAACTGTATTAAAGCTATATAAAACTATATAAAACTATATGAAACTATATAAAACTATATAAAACTGTATAAAACTATATAAAACTCTATAAAACTAATAAAACTATATAAAACAGTATAAAACTATATAAAACTCTATAAAACTATATAAAACTATATAAAACTAATAAAATTATATAAAACTATATAAAACTATATGAAACTATATAAAACTATATAAAACTAATAAAACTCAAAAAACTATATAAAACTAATAAAACTCAAAAAACTATATAAAACTATATAGAAGTAAAATAAAATATTTAAAACTGAATTAAAACTATATAAAACTATATAAAACTATATAAAACTATATGAAACTATATAAAACTAATAAAACTGTACAAAACTATATGAAACTATATAAAACTAATAAAACCATATAAAACTATATAAAACTATATAAAACTATATAAAACTATATAAAACTATATAAAACTATATAAAACTAATAAAATTATATAAAGCTATATAAAACTATATAATACTATATAATACTATATAAAACTATATAAAACTATATAAAACTATATAAAACTATATAAAACTATATAAAACTATATGAAACTATATAAAACTATGTGAAACTATATAAAACTATATTAAACTATATAAAACTATACAAAATTATAAAGAACTATATAAAACTATATAAAACTGTATAAAACTGTATAAAACTATATAAAACTAATAAAACTATATAAAAGTATATAAAACTATATAAAGCTATACAAAATTATAAAGAACTATATAAAACTACTTAAAACTCTATAAAACTATATAAAACTATATAAAACCAAGAAAACTATATAAAACTATATAAAACTATATAAGACTGTATAAAACTATATAAAACTAATAAAACTATATAAAACTATATAGAGCTATATTAAACTATTTAAAACTGTATTAAAACTATATAAAACTATATAAAACTATATGAAACTATATAAAACTATATAAAACTGTATAATACTAATAAAACTATATAAAACTATATAAAACTATATGAAACTATATAAAACTAATAAAACTATATAAAACTATATGAAACTATATAAAACTATATAAAACTAATAAAACAATATGAAACTATATGAAACTATATAAAACTATATAAAAACTATATAAAACTATATAATACTATATAATACTATATAAAACTATTTAAAACTATATTAAACTATATGAAACTATATAAAACTATATAAAACTAATAAAACTATATGAAACTATATGAAACTAATAAAACTATATAAAACTATATAAAACTAAATGAAACTATATAATACTATATAAAACTATGTGAAACTATATAAAACTATATACAACTATATAAAACTATATTAAACTATATAAAACTATATACAACTAATAAAACTATATAAAACTATATAAAACTATATAAAACTAATAAAATTATATAAAAATATATAGAACTATATTAAACTATTTAAAACTGTATTAAAGCTATATAACACTATATAAAACTATATGAAACTATATAAAACTATATAAAACTGTATAAAACTATATAAAACTCTATAAAACTAATAAAACTAATAAAACTAAATAAAACTATATAAAACTATATAATACTATATAAAACTATATAAAACTATATAAAACTATATAAAGCTATATAAAACTATATAATTCTATATAAAACTATATAAAACTATATAAAACTATATAAAACTATACAAAACTATATAAAACTATATAAAACTATATAAAACTAATAAAACTATATAAAGCTATATAAAACTATATAATACTATATAATACTATATAATACTATTTAATACTATATAAAACTATATAAAACTAATAAAACTATATAAAACTATATAGAACTATATTAAACTATTTAAAACTGTATTAAAACTATATAAAACTATATAAAACTATATGAAACTATATAAAACTATATAAAACTGAAAAAAACTATATAAAACTCTATAAAACTAATAAAGCCATATAAAACTATATAAAACTATATAAAACTATATAAAACTATATAAAACTATGTAAAACTAATAAAATTATATGAAACTATATAAAACTATATGAAACTATATAAAACTATATAAAACTAATAAAACTAATAAAACTATATAAAACTATATAGAAGTAAAATAAAATATTTAAAACTGAATTAAAACTATATAAAACTATATAAAACTATATAAAACTATATGAAACTATATAAAACTAATAAAACTTTATAAAACTATATGAAACTATATGAAACTAATAAAACCATATAAAACTATATAAAACTATATAAAACTATATAAAACTCTATAAAACAATATAAAACTATATAAAACTAATAAAATTATATAAAACTATATAAAACTATATAAAACTATATAAAACTATATAAAACTATATAAAACTATATAAAACTAATAAAACTATATAAAACTATATAAAACTATATGAAACTATATAAAACTATATAAAACTATATAAAACTAATAAAACTATATAAAACTATATAAAACTATATAAAACTATATAAAACTGTATAAAACTAATAAAACTATATAAAACTATATAAAACTATATAATACTATATAATAGTATATAAAACTATATTAAACTATATAAACTATATAAAACTATATAAAACTATATAAAACTGTATAAAACTATATAAAACTAATAAAACTATATAAAACTATATAGAATTATATTAAACTATATAAAACTGTATAAAACTATATGAAACTATATAAAACTATATAAACCAATATGAAACTATATAAAACAAATAAAACTATATAAAACTATATAAAACTGTATAAAACTATATAGAACTATATTAAACTATTTAAAACTGTATTAAAACTATATAAAACTATATAAAACTATATAAAACTATATAAAACTGTATAAAACTAATAAAACTATATAAAACTATATAAAACTATATAATACTATATAATAGTATATAAAACTATATTAAACTATATAAACTATATAAAACTATATAAAACTATATAAAACTGTATAAAACTATATAAAACTAATAAAACTATATAAAACTATATAGAATTATATTAAACTATATAAAACTGTATAAAACTATATGAAACTATATAAAACTATATAAACCAATATGAAACTATATAAAACAAATAAAACTATATAAAACTATATAAAACTGTATAAAACTATATAGAACTATATTAAACTATTTAAAACTGTATTAAAACTATATAAAACTATATAAAACTATATAAAACTATATAAAACTATATTAAACTATATAAAACTATATAACACTAATAAAACTATATAAAACTATATAAAACTAATAAAACTATATAAAACTAATAAATCTATATAAAGCTATATAAAACTATATAATTCTATATAAAACTATATAAAACTATATAAAAGTATATAAAACTATATAAAACTATATAAAACTATACAAAACTATATAAAACTATATAAAACTATATAAAACTAATAAAATTATATAAAGCTATATAAAACTATATGAAACTATATAAAACTAATAAAACAATATAAAACTATATAAAACTATATAAAACTATATAAAACTAATAAAACTATATAAAGCTATATAAAACTATATAATACTATATAATACTATATAAAACTATATTAAACTATATAAACTATATAAAACTATATAAAACTATATAAAACTGTATAAAACTATATAAAACTAATAAAACTATATAAAACTATACAGAACTATATTAAATTATATAAAACTGTATAAAACTATATAAAACTATATAAAACTATATAAAACTATATAAAACTATATAAAACTCTATAAAACTATATAAAACTATATAAAACTAATAAAACTATATCAAACTATATAAAACTAATAAAACTATATAAAACTATATAAAACTAATAAATCTATATAAAGCTATATAAAACAATATAATTCTATATAA
>NW_027475451.1:0-49019 GCF_051020985.1 Nomia melanderi | reverse complement strand
AGTTTTATTAACTTTATATAGTTTTATATAGTTTTATATAGTACTATATAGTATTATATAGTTTTATTAGTTTTATATAGGTTTATATAGTTTTATATAGTTTTATATAGTTTTATATAGTTCTATATAGTTTTATATAGTTTTATTAGTTTTATATAGTTTTATTAGTTTTATATAGTTTTATATAGTTTTATATAGTTTTATTTAGTTTCGTTGAGTTTTATATAGTTTTATATGGTTTTATTAGTTTTATATATTTTTATATAGTTTTATATAGTTTTATATAGTTTTATATAGTTTTCTATAGTTTTTATATAGTTCTATAGAGTTTTATATAGGTTTATATAGGTTTATATAGTTTTATATAGTTTTGTTAGTTTTATATCGTTTTATATAGTTTTATATAATTTTACATAGTTTTATTAGCTTTATATAGTTTTATATAGTTTTACATAGTACTATATACTTTTATATAGTTTTATTAGTTTTATATAGTTTTATATAGTTTTATTTAGTTTCATTGAGTTTTATATAGTTTTATATGGTTTTATTAGTTTTATATAGTTTTATAGAGTTTCATATAGTTTTATATAATTTTATATAGTTTTATTTAGTTTCGTTGAGTTTTATATAGTTTTATATGGTTTTATTAGTTTTATATAGTTTTATATAGTTTTATATAGTTCTATAGAGTTTTATATAGGTTTATATAGTTTTGTTACTTTTATATAGTTTTATATAGTTTTATATAGTTTTATATAGTATTATTTAGTTTTACATAGTTTTATTAGCTTTATATAGTTTTATATAGTTTTATATAGTTTTATATAGTTTTATATAGTTTTATATAGTTTTATATAGTTTTATATAGTTTTATATAGTTTTATATAGTTCTATAGAGTTTTATATAGGTATATATGGTTTTGTTAGTTTTATATAGTTTTATATAGTTCTATAGAATTTTATATAGGTTTATATAGTTTCATATAGTTTTATATAGTTTTATATAGTTTTATATAGTTTTATATAGTTTTATATAGTTTTATATAGTTTTATATAGTTTTATATAGTTTTATATAGTTTTATATAGTATTATATAGTTTTACATAGTTTTATTAGCTTTATATAGTTTTGTATAGTTTTATATAGTTTTATATAGTTTTATATTGTTTTGTATAGTTTTATTAGTTTTATATAGTTTTATATAGTTTTATATAGTTTTATATAGTTTTATATAGTTTTATATAGTTTTATATAGTTTTATATAGTTTTATATAGTTTTATATAGTTCTATAGAGTTTTATATAGGTATATATGGTTTTGTTAGTTTTATATAGTTTTATATAGTTCTATAGAGTTTTATATAGGTTTATATAGTTTTATATAGTTTTATATAGTTTTATATAGTTTTATATAGTTTTATATAGTTTTATATAGTTTTATATAGTTTTATATAGTTTTATATAGTTTTATATAGTTTTATATAGTTTTATATAGTATTATATAGTTTTACATAGTTTTATTAGCTTTATATAGTTTTGTATAGTTTTATATAGTTTTATATAGTTTTATATTGTTTTGTATAGTTTTATTAGTTTTATATAGTTTTATATAGTTTTATATAGTTTTATATAGTTTCGTTGAGTTTTATATAGTTTTATATGGTTTTATTAGTTTTATATAGTTTTATATAGTTTTATATAGTTTTATATAGTTTTATATAGTTTTGTTAGTTTTATATAGTTTTATATAGTTCTATAGAGTTTTATATAGGTTTATATAGTTTTATATAGTTTTATATAGTGTTATATAGTTTTATATAGTTTTATATAGTTTTATATAGTTTTATATAGTTTTATATAGTTTTATATAGCTTTGTATAGTTTTATATAGTGTTATATAGTTTTATATAGTTTTATATAGTTTTATATAGTTTTATATAGTTTTATATAGTTTTATATAGTTTTGTATAGTTTTATATAGTTTTATATAGTTTTATATAGTGTTATATAGTTTTATATAGTTTTATATAGTTTTATATAGTTTTATATAGTTTTATATAGTTTTATATAGTTTTGTATAGTTTTATATAGTTTTATATAGTTTTATATAGTTTTATATAGTTTTATATAGTTTTATATAGTTTTATATAGTTTTATATTGTTTTATATAGTTTTATATAGTTTTATATAGTTTTATATAGTTTTGTTAGTTTTATATAGTTTTATATAGTTTTGTTAGTTTTATATAGTTTTATATAGTTCTATAGAATTTTATATAGGTTTATATACTTTCATATAGTTTTATATAGTTTTACATAGGTTTGTTAGTTTTATATAGTTTTATATAGTTTTTTATTAGTTTTATATAGCTTTATATAGTTTTATATAGTACTATATAGTTCTATATAGTTTTATTAGCTTTATATAGTTTTATATAGTGTTATATAGTTTTATATAGTTTTATATAGTTTTATATAGTTTTATTTAGTTTCATTGAGTTTTATATAGTTTTATATGGTTTTATTAGTTTTATATAGTTTTATAGAGTTTCATATAGTTTTATATGGTTTTATATAGTTTTTATTTAGTTTCGTTGAGTTTTATATAGTTTTATATGGTTTTATTAGTTTTATATAGTTTTATATAGTTTTATATAGTTTTATATAGTTTTGTTAGTTTTATATATTTTTATATAGTTCTATAGAGTTTTATATAGTTTTATATAGTTTTATTTAGTTTCATTGAGTTTTATATAGTTTTATATGGTTTTATTAGTTTTATATAGTTTTATAGAGTTTCAAATAGTTTTATATAGTTTTATATAGTTTTATTTAGTTTCGTTGAGTTTTATATAGTTTTATATGGTTTTATTAGTTTTATATAGTTTTTTATAGTTTTATATAGTTTTATATAGTTTTATATAGTTTTGTTAGTATTATATAGTTTTATATAGTTCTATAGAGTTTTATATAGGTTTATATAGTTTTATATAGTTTTATATAGTGTTATATAGTTTTATATAGTTTTATATAGTTTTATATAGTTTTATATAGTTTTATATAGTTTTATATAGCTTTGTATAGTTTTATATAGTGTTATATAGTTTTATATAGTTTTATATAGTTTTATATAGTTTTATATAGTTTTATATAGTTTTATATAGTTTTGTATAGTTTTATATAGTTTTATATAGTTTTATATAGTGTTATATAGTTTTATATAGTTTTATATAGTTTTATATAGTTTTATATAGTTTTATATAGTTTTATATAGTTTTGTATAGTTTTATATAGTTTTATATAGTTTTATATAGTTTTATATAGTTTTATATAGTTTTATATAGTTTTATATAGTTTTATATTGTTTTATATAGTTTTATATAGTTTTATATAGTTTTATATAGTTTTGTTAGTTTTATATAGTTTTATATAGTTTTGTTAGTTTTATATAGTTTTATATAGTTCTATAGAATTTTATATAGGTTTATATAGTTTCATATAGTTTTATATAGTTTTACATAGGTTTGTTAGTTTTATATAGTTTTATATAGTTTTTTATTAGTTTTATATAGCTTTATATAGTTTTATATAGTACTATATAGTTCTATATAGTTTTATTAGATTTATATAGTTTTATATAGTTTTGTTAGTTTTATATAGTTTTATATAGTTTTATATAGTTTTGTAAGTATTATATAGTTTTATACAGTTTTACATAATTTTGTTAGTTTTATATTGTTTTATATAGTTTTATATAGTTTTACATAGGTTTATACATTTTTATATAGTTTTATATAGTTTTATATAGTTTTATATAGTTTTATATAGTTTTATATAGTTTTATATGGTTTTATTAGTTTTATATAGTTTTATATAGTTTTATATAGTTTTATATAGTTTTGTTAGTTTTATATAGTTTTATATAGTTCTATAGAGTTTTATATAGTTTTATATAGTTTTATTTAGTTTCATTGAGCTTTATATAGTTTTGTACAGTTTTATATAGTTTTATATAGTTTTATATTGTTTTGTATAGTTTTATTAGTTTTATATAGTTTTATATAGTTTTATATAGTTTTATATAGTTTTATATAGTTCTATAGAGTTTTACATAGGTTTATATTGTTTTGTTTGCTTTATATAGTTTTATATAGTTTTATATAGTTTTATATTGTTTTGTATAGTTTTATATAGTTTTATATAGTTTTATATAGTTTTATATAGTTTTATATAGTTTTATATAGTTTTATATAGTTTTATATAGTTTTATATAGTCTTATATAGTTTTACATAGTTTTATATAGATTTGTTAGTTTTATATAGATTTATATAGTGTTATATTGTTTTATAGAGGTTTATATAGTTTTATATAGCTTTGTTAGTTTTATATAGTTTTATATAGTTTTGTATAGTTTAACATAGTTTTATATAGTTATATTAGTTTTATATAGTTTTATAGAGCTTTATATAGTTTTATATGGTTTTGTTATTTTTATATAGTTTTACATTATTTTGTATAGTTTTATTAGTTTTATATAGTTTTATATAGTTTTATGTAGTTTTATATAGTTTTATATAGTTTTATATAGTTTTATATAGTTTTATATAGTTTTATATAGTACTATATAGTTTTATATAGTTTTATATAGTTTTATATAGTTTTATATAGTTTTATATAGTTTTATATAGTTTTATATAGTTTTATATAGTATTATATAGTTTTACATAGTTTTATTAGCTTTATATAGTTGTATATAGTTTTATATAGTCTTATATAGTTTTATATAGTTTTATATAGTGTTATATAGTTTTATAGAGTTTCATATAGTTTTATATAGCTTTGTTAGTTTTATTTAGGTTTATATCGTTTGATATAGTTTTACATAGTTTTATATAGTTTTGTTAGTTTTATATAGTTTTATATAGTTTTATATAGTTTTATATAGTTCTATAGAGTTTTACATAGGTTTATATAGTTTTGTTAGTTGTATATAGTTTTATATAGTTTTATACAGTATTATATAGTTTTACATAGTTTTATTAGTTTTATATAGTTTTGTATAGTTTTATATAGTTTTGTTAGTTTTATATAGTTTTATACAGTTTTATATAGTACTATATAGTTTTATATAGTTTTATATAGTTGTTAATGTGTAATGTAGGTCAATGGACCAAAGAAATTGTTAATTTTATGTATCTGGTTTGTAAGGCCAGATATTTATTGTTAACTTGGTTGCACTGGCGTACTGAATAAGTTTTGAATAATTAACAAGGATTGGCTTGATTTATCGGACTGTGTGTCCCTTTATTTTGTTGTTGAAAATACTTGTCTTAATACTATGATGTCGCTGTCTTGATGAACTCTGTCCGATTTGTACAATCGAGTGTGTCTTATACTAATTGTGGAGATGAGGGTGTGTACTGTTTCGTGTGTATGTTAAAAGGTGGGAAATATTTTCGTCCAATGAAGTTGTTGGGGTTGAATCTGCTGTCTTGTGGTCACGCCTTGTAGGGTAAGTTGGACAGGTCAAGTCAGGTATCGTCAGTAGGAGTGTGGAGTACCGTTAGGGTGTCGTGAAGCTAAGCCGTCCTTTGTGTATTGAAAATGTCTGAATTTGTTTGTTTTATGGTGTCTCGAATGGTTAGGGTTTTATTTAATGTGTCCGGGCCTTTTTCTCTATCGTAAAAAACTAAATGTTCCTTGACTATGCAAACGGGACGATGAGGGTTATTTCTTAACTGTATGTATTCTTAACATTCCGCCCGCCTTGAACGACTTCGTTCAAAGAGTCTATGTGTGTGGTGAAAAATATGATAACTGCCCATACAAATGTGTGTGTTGATGCGAGATGAACTTAAATTACATAATGAATGTGTGTGTCAATATATACAGCTTACAATGTACGGTGTGGGTTTGAATCTATATACAATTGAATTATGAATATATAAATACAAGGAGCAATTCCTGTGATTATCCATTTGGTGGAACTTCTATGTCTTGATCCATTGGCAGGATACATATTTTGGTGAGTGGCCGTTTGGTCAGGCCTTCCGCTGTTTTAATGGATACCACTCGAGTGATCCTGTCAGCTCCAGTGTGAAGTTCGACGATCCGTCCCAGCCTCCATCTGAGTGGTGGAAGGTTGTCGTCCTTAATTAGAACTAGTGTCCCGGGTCCAAATGTAGTAGGGGATTTTGTTCGCCATTTGTTGCGTTGTTGCAGCTGATGAGATATTCAGCTTGCCATCGTTGCCAGAAATGCTGTAACATACTCTGGAGGTGTTGATAACGACTGAGTCGATTTTCCTGGATATGCTTCAGGTCAGGTTCTGGAAATGCGGTTAGTGAATCGCCGGTAAGGAAGTGTCCAGGTGTGAGAGGGGATAGATCTGCTGGATCATCGGAAAGGGGGGATAAGGGTCGTGAATTTAAACATGCTTCGACTTGAGTTAATACGGTGTACATTTCTTCATATGTTAAGCGAGTTTCGCCAATGACTCTCTTTAAATGATTTTTAGTCGATTTAACTGCTCCCTCCCACAATCCTCCAAAGTGTGGAGCTCGAGGGGGAGTCAAATGCCACTGAATTTTATTCTCGCTTAGAAATTTTTCAACGCGTTCACGATGTTCTTTATCAACTAATAATTTACTAAGATCGAGAAGTTCGTTGCGTGCTCCGATGAAATTAGTACCATTGTCTGAGAAAATGGTGTGACACAATCCGCGGCGTGCTATAAATCTTTTTAGGCAATTTAAGAATGATTGAGTTGTCATGTCTATTGCTAATTCTAAATGTACAGCCTTGGTGGAGAAACATACAAATACACACATGTATGCCTTGAATGTTTTGATCGTGCTGTTTTTATCTTTGCGCCAAAGTATGCGGTGGAATTTGCGATTTTGTTCTCGCACCCAAACTTGCCGATACATCTTGGCAATGTCTGCCGAGAGATCGTACCGGTGTTTTCGAAATCGTAAAAGAATCGATATTAAATCGTCTTGAACTACGGGTCCGACCCATTGAACGTCATTCAGTGAAAGCCCCGACGTGGTCTTGGCAGACCCATCAAAAACGACACGCAATTTCGTAGTAGTACTATTTGCTTTGTAAACTGCGTGATGTGGCAAGTAATACCCTGAGTGTGTGTATAGTTCTTCCTTATTTGTGACCTCGCTCATGTGTCCTAATGATTCGTATTCTTCTAGAAATTTAGTGTATTCTTCCCTAATGTCGGGTTGTGTATCTGGTTTACGTTCTAAGTTGTGTAATCGTTTCTCTGCATGGTGCATCGAATTGCCTAATTGTTCTAAATTTTCCTTGAATGGAATTGCTATCGTGTACCTCCCCTCCATGTCTCGTGTGGCAGTGGAGTTAAAATGTTCTTCGCAAAAATGCGGTGTCTTTGTGTGTTCGTTCGTGTCATTTTCGATTTCACAAAATTTCGCTAATTGTTTGTGAATCTCTTCATTTGTGACTAAGTGACAGATGGTGTGTGTTTCCGCGAGAGAGGGAGAAAGTTCTAACTTTCCTACGATAATCCAACCTAACTGTGTTTTTTGTAAGGAAGGATGGCGGGGTCCTAATGAGTGACGTCCTACGCACATTAAATCCCAGAATAAATCCCCGCCGATAATCATATCAACTTCTCGGGGAACATTAAAGTATGGATCTGCTAAAAACATGTTGGATGGAATCCCTAATAGCGAAGAGTCAACTGGTCGATTTGGAATATTATCAGTGATGGTTGGTAAAATTAAACAAGAAATTGATTTGCTGAAACCGTTGAAACGCGAGATTATGTTTGTATGTGCCTGATGCTGGATGTTTTTTGCTAACTTGCTAATTCCTGAGACTCGAACATTTATTTTCTCACGATTTAATTGTAGTGTGTTTGCTAATTTTTCCGACATGAAGTGTGACTGTGACCCTGAATCTAAAAGAGCACGACATTCCCTTTTTATTCCGCGGTGATCTTTAATATAAACTAAGGCAGTGGCTAACATTGTCACTTTATTTTCTTGTGTGATAACTGTCTGAGCGGTAATTGATTCGTGCATATTTGTGGTAGTGTGTGCGTTTACGTTTGATGTGTTTTGTCTTGATGTTGTGGGAGCTGGTTTAACCTGAGGTGATGCGTTTGTATTATAATCTATGTGTAACAATGTGTTGTGTTTCTTTGAGCATTTTTTACACAAGCTTCGTGTGCAGTCTATGCTTCTATGACCTACTGTGAAACAATTGAAACATATGTGTAAATCCTGAATTTTTGCTCGCCGTTCAATGGGAGACAATCTCAAAAAACTAGAGCAGTTATATAACTGGTGATCCCCTGTGCAGAGAGGACACCCAGTATGCGAGTTCGTTACGTGTGTGGTAACGACTTTGAATTTGTTGTGCCTAATTTCGTTTGTGAATTTATTGTGTATTATTTTGTCTGCTGTGATTCTTTCTAAGTATTTACAGTGATTTTCAAGAAAATTCATCATATCATGTAGCGATACATCTCCCTGAATATTATTCATTCTCCTTTCCCATTCGCGTTGTGTGTTAATATCCAATTTTGATGTGAGTAAGTATATTATGAGTGTATCCCAAGAGTCTGTTGGTTCGCCAAGTGCTTTTAGTGCTAATAAATTATTGTTAACGTTATCAATTAAATGTCTTAAATCCGTCAATGATTCTTTGGGAAAAGATGGTGTTTCATACATTGATCTTACATGATGGTACTTTAACGTTTTCAAGTCTTCATAACGATCCCTTATCCTATTCCAAGCAAGCGTGTAATTTAATTCTGATATACCTAAAGCCTGAATTGTACGTGCTGCGTTGCCCTTTACTGATGCGTTTAAATAATGGAATTTTTCTATGTTTGACAGACTTGGATTATTATGTATGAGTGACTCGAAAGTATCCCTAAATTTCACCCAATTGTTATAGGAACCGTCAAACGTGGGCAATTCTATGGTCGGTAATTTGATACGATTTTCTGTACTAGAGATAACTGAAATAGGTGTTGGTGCTTGAGTGGATTGTGTATGATGTGCTTGAGATCGTGATATTATGTCTTCTGCTAAGGCGGTTAATTGAAAAAATGAATTTTCAAACGAATCGCGAACATCTGTATGTTCCTCAGCCGACGGCGTACCTTCTACGGACGACTCGATTTGACATTGTACTGTGTCAAATTTTTCATACAAAGGTGTTATCTTTTCTAACCGTTTTTGAAGTTCAGTGACAGACGATGAATGATTAAATGAATCTAAGTATGCTTTAAAGCGAGTCAATGACGCTTTGATTTGACCTCGGATTGCAGTCGATTGTTTCAATGTGGCTTCCATATTTATAAACTGACTCAAATCGAAGAATGGAGAGATGACTTACGGTTGAAGATAGGAAATTTGTGTAGGAAGGCGATCACCACTGATGTTTCCGCTTCTGTTTTCCTGCTTGATCTTGTACGTTGTAGCTGCGTTCCCTTTTTTTGGCTCGGCAATGACGTTCCCCTGGGCTGCTGGAATATTTAGGCCTCTCGATGATGAGATGTAAGATCCTATCCCTTGAACAGCGTCGGCAGAATGGAAGTCCGCTGTACCAATTGGAGTAGCCGCCTTTGTTGAACTCACACGTAATATGTATGGTTCACTCGTTCGCACAAGTACAGTTTGTTTGTTAGTTGCACTAGTTCCGGATGTATCCGGCTCGAAGGACCAAAATGTTAATGTGTAATGTAGGTCAATGGACCAAAGAAATTGTTAATTTTATGTATCTGGTTTGTAAGGCCAGATATTTATTGTTAACTTGGTTGCACTGGCGTACTGAATAAGTTTTGAATAATTAACAAGGATTGGCTTGATTTATCGGACTGTGTGTCCCTTTATTTTGTTGTTGAAAATACTTGTCTTAATACTATGATGTCGCTGTCTTGATGAACTCTGTCCGATTTGTACAATCGAGTGTGTCTTATACTAATTGTGGAGATGAGGGTGTGTACTGTTTCGTGTGTATGTTAAAAGGTGGGAAATATTTTCGTCCAATGAAGTTGTTGGGGGTTGAATCTGCTGTCTTGTGGTCACGCCTTGTAGGGTAAGTTGGACAGGTCAAGTCAGGTATCGTCAGTAGGAGTGTGGAGTACCGTTAGGGTGTCGTGAAGCTAAGCCGTCCTTTGTGTATTGAAAATGTCTGAATTTGTTTGTTTTATGGTGTCTCGAATGGTTAGGGTTTTATTTAATGTGTCCGGGCCTTTTTCTCTATCGTAAAAAACTAAATGTTCCTTGACTATGCAAACGGGACGATGAGGGTTATTTCTTAACTGTATGTATTCTTAACAATAGTTTTATATAGTTTTATAAAGTTTTATATAGTTTTGTTAGTTTTATATAGTTTTATATAGTTCTATAGAGTTTTATATAGGGTTATATAGTTTCATATAGTCTTATATAGTTTTACATAGTTTTATATAGATTTGTTAGTTTTATATAGATTTATATAGTGTTATATTGTTTTATAGAGGTTTATATAGTTTTATATAGCTTTGTTAGTTTTATATAGTTTTATATAGTTTTGTATAGTTTAACATAGTTTTATATAGTTATATTAGTTTTATATAGTTTTATAGAGCTTTATATAGTTTTATATGGTTTTGTTATTTTTATATAGTTTTACATTATTTTGTATAGTTTTATTAGTTTTATATAGTTTTATATAGTTTTATGTAGTTTTATATAGTTTTACATAGGTTTATACATTTTTATATAGTTTTATATAGTTTTATATAGTTTTATATAGTTTTATATAGTTTTATATAGTTTTATATAGTTTTATATAGTTTTATATAGTTTTATATAGTATTATATAGTTTTACATAGTTTTATTAGCTTTATATAGTTTTGTATAGTTTTATATAGTTTTATATAGTTTTATATAGTTTTATATTGTTTTGTATAGTTTTATTAGTTTTATATAGTTTTATATAGTTTTATATAGTTTTATTTAGTTTTATATAGTTTTATAGAGTTTTATAAGTTTTATATAGTTTTGTTAGTTTTATATAGTTTTATATAGTTTTATATAGTTTTATATAGTTTTATTTAGTTTCGTTGAGTTTTATATAGTTTTATATGGTTTTATTAGTTTTATATAGTTTTATATAGTTTTATATAGTTCTATAGAGTTTTATATAGGTTTATATAGTTTTGTTACTTTTATATAGTTTTATATAGTTTTATATAGTTTTATATAGTATTATTTAGTTTTACATAGTTTTATTAGCTTTATATAGATTTATATAGTTTTATATAGTTTTATATAGTTTTATATAGTTTTATATAGTTTCGTTGAGTTTTATATAGTTTTATATGGTTTTATTAGTTTTATATAGTTTTATATAGTTTTATATAGTTTTATATAGTTTTGTTAGTTTTATATAGTTTTATATAGTTCTATAGAGTTTTATATAGTTTTATATAGTTTTATTTAGTTTCATTGAGCTTTATATAGTTTTGTACAGTTTTATATAGTTTTATATAGTTTTATATTGTTTTGTATAGTTTTATTAGTTTTATATAGTTTTATATAGTTTTATATAGTTTTATATAGTTTTATATAGTTCTATAGAGTTTTACATAGGTTTATATTGTTTTGTTTGCTTTATATAGTTTTATATAGTTTTATATAGTTTTATATTGTTTTGTATAGTTTTATATAGTTTTATATAGTTTTATATAGTTTTATATAGTTTTATATAGTTTTTTATAGTTTTATATAGTTTTATATAGTTTTATATAGTCTTATATAGTTTTACATAGTTTTATATAGATTTGTTAGTTTTATATAGATTTATATAGTGTTATATTGTTTTATAGAGGTTTATATAGTTTTATATAGCTTTGTTAGTTTTATATAGTTTTATATAGTTTTGTATAGTTTAACATAGTTTTATATAGTTATATTAGTTTTATATAGTTTTATAGAGCTTTATATAGTTTTATATGGTTTTGTTATTTTTATATAGTTTTACATTATTTTGTATAGTTTTATTAGTTTTATATAGTTTTATATAGTTTTATGTAGTTTTATATAGTTTTATATAGTTTTATATAGTTTTATATAGTTTTATATAGTTTTATATAGTACTATATAGTTTTATATAGTTTTATATAGTTTTATATAGTTTTATATAGTTTTATATAGTTTTATATAGTTTTATATAGTTTTATATAGTATTATATAGTTTTACATAGTTTTATTAGCTTTATATAGTTGTATATAGTTTTATATAGTCTTATATAGTTTTATATAGTTTTATATAGTGTTATATAGTTTTATAGAGTTTCATATAGTTTTATATAGCTTTGTTAGTTTTATTTAGTTTTATATCGTTTGATATAGTTTTACATAGTTTTATATAGTTTTGTTAGTTTTATATAGTTTTGTTAGTTTTATATAGTTTTATATAGTTTTATATAGTTTTATATAGTTCTATAGAGTTTTACATAGGTTTATATAGTTTTGTTAGTTGTATATAGTTTTATATAGTTTTATACAGTATTATATAGTTTTACATAGTTTTATTAGTTTTATATAGTTTTATACAGTATTATATAGTTTTACATAGTTTTATTAGTTTTATATAGTTTTGTATAGTTTTATATAGTTTTATAGAGTTTCATATAGTTTTATATAGTTTTATATAGTTTTATATAGTATTATATAGTTTTATATAGTTTTATTTAGATTCATTGAGTTTTATATAGTTTTATATGGTTTTATTAGTTTTATATAGTTTTATAGAGTTTCATATAGTTTTATATAGTTTTATATAGTTTTATTTAGTTTCGTTGAGTTTTATATAGTTTTATATAGTTTTGTATAGCTTTATATAGTTTTATATAGTTTTATTTAGTTTCATTGAGATTTATATAGTTTTATATGGTTTTATTAGTTTTATATAGTTTTATATAGTTCTACAGAGTTTTATATAGTGTTATATAGTTTTATAGAGTTTCATATAGTTTTATATAGCTTTGTTAGTTTTATATAGGTTTATATCGTTTGATATAGTTTTACATAGTTTTATGTAGTTTTGTTAGTTTTATATAGTTTTATATAGTTTTATATAGTTTTATATAGTTTTATATAGTTCTATAGAGTTTTACATAGGTTTATATAGTTTTGTTAGTTGTATATAGTTGTATATAGTTTTATACAGTATTATATAGTTTTACATAGTTTTATTAGTTTTATATAGTTTTATATAGTTTTATATAGTTTTACATAGATTTATATAGTTTTATATAGTTTTGTATAGGTTTATATAGTTTTGTTACTTTTATATAGTTTTATATAGTTTTATATAGTTTTATATAGTATTATTTAGTTTTACATAGTTTTATTAGCTTTATATAGTTTTATATAGTTTTATATGGTTTTATTAGTTTTATATAGTTTTATAGAGTTTCATATAGTTTTATATAGTTTTATATAGTTTTATTTAGTTTCGTTGAGTTTTATATAGTTTTATATGGTTTTATTAGTTTTATATAGTTTTAAATAGTTTTATATAGTTTTATATAGTTTTGTTAGTTTTATATAGTTTTATATAGTTCTATAGAGTTTTATATAGTTTTATATAGTTTTATTTAGTTTTATTGAGTTTTATATAGTTTTATAGGGTTTTATTAGTTTAATATAGTTTTATAGAGTTTCATATAGTTTTATATAGTTTTATATAGTTTTATATACTTTTGTAAGTTTTATATAGTTTTATATAGTTTTATATAGTTTTATAGAGTTTCATATAGTTTTATATAGTTTTATATAGTTTTATTTAGTTTCGTTGAGTTTTATATAGTTTTATATAGTTTTGTATAGTTTTATTAGTTTTATATAGTTTTATATAATTTTATATAGTTTTGTATAGTTTTATTAGATTTATATAGTTTTATATAGTTTTATATAGTTTTATATAGTTTTATATAGTTTTATACAGTCTTATATACTTTTATATTGTTTTATATAGTTTTACATAGTTTTATATAGTTTTATACAGTTTTATATAGTTTTATATAGTTTTATATAGTTTTATATAGTTTTGTTAGTTTTATATAGTTTTATATAGTTCTATAGAGTTTTATATAGGTTTATATAGATTTATATAGTTTTATTAGTTTTATATAGTTTTATATAGTTTTATATAGTATTATATAGTTTTATATAGTTTTATTTAGTTTCATTGAGTTTTATATAGTTTTATATGGTTTTATTAGTTTTATATAGTTTTATAGGGTTTCATATAGTTTTATATAGTTTTATATAGTTTTATTTAGTTTCGTTGAGTTTTATATAGTTTTATATGGTTTTATTAGTTATATATAGTTTTATATAGTTTTATATAGTTTTATATAATTTTGTTAGTTTTATATAGTTTTATATAGTTCTATAGAGTTTTATATAGGTTTATATAGTTTCATATAGTTTTATATAGTTTTACATAGTTTTGTTAGTTTTATATAGTTTTATATAGTTTTGTTAGTTTTATATAGTTTTATATAGTTTTACATAGTTTTTTTAGTTTTATATAGTTTTATATAGTTTTATATAGTTTTATATAGTTTTACATAGTTTTTTTAGTTTTATATAGTTTTAAATAGTACTACAGAGTTTTATATAGTGTTATATAGTTTTATAGAGTTTCATATAGTTTTATATAGCTTTGTTAATTTTATATAGGTTTATATCGTTTGATATAGTTTTACATAGTTTTATATAGTTTTGTTAGTTTTATATAGTTTTATATAGTTTTATATAGTTTTATATAGTTTTATATAGTTCTATAGAGTTTTACATAGGTTTATATAGTTTTGTTAGTTGTATTTAGTTGTATATAGTTTTATACAGTATTATATAGTTTTACATAGTTTTATTAGTTTTATATAGTTTTATATAGTTTTATATAGTTTTGTTAGTTTTATATAGTTTCATACAGTTTTATATAGTACTATATAGTTTTATATAGTTTTATATAGTTTTATATAGTTTTAGATAGTTTTATATAGTTTTACATAGATTTATATAGTTTTATATAGTTTTGTATAGTTTTTTTAGTTTTATATAGTATTATATAGTTTTATATAGTTTTATTTAGTTTCATTGAGTTTTATATAGTTTTATATAGTTTTATAGAGTTTTATATAGTTTTATATAGTTTTATTTGTTTCATATCGTTTTATATAGTTTTATATGGTTTTATATAGTTTTATATAGTTCTATAGAGTTTTATATAGGTTTATATAGTTTTGTTAGTTTTAAATAGTTTTACATTGTTCTATATAGTTTTATATAGTTTTATATAGTTTTATATAGTTTTATATAGTTTTATATAGATTTATATAGCTTTATATAGTTTTATATAGTTTTATATAGTTTTACATAGTTTTATATAGTTTTGTTAGTTTTATATAGTTTTATATAGTGTTATATTGTTTTATAGAGGTATATATAGTTTTATATAGCTTTGTTAGTTTTATATAGTTTTATATAGTTTTATATAGTTTAACATAGTTTAACATAGTTTTATATAGTTTTGTTAGTTGTATATAGTTTAATATAGTTTTATATAGTTTTATACAGTTTTAAATAGTTTTGTTAGTTTTATATAGGTTTATATAGTTTTTTATTAGTTTTATATAGTTTTATATAGTTTTATATAGTACTATATAGTTCTATATAGTTTTATTAGATTTATATAGTTTTATATAGTTTTGTTAGTTTTATATAGTTTTATATAGTTTTGTTAGTTTTATATAGTTTTATATAGTTTTATATAGTTTTGTTAGTTTTATATAGTTTTATATAGTTTTATATAGTTTTGTTAGTTTTATATAGTTTTATATAGTTTTACATAATTTTGTTAGTTTTATATTGTTTTATATAGTTTTATATAGTTTTATATAGTTTTATATAGTTCTATAGAATTTTATATAGGTTTATATAGTTTTATATAGTTTTATATAGTTTTATATAGTTTTGTTAGTTTTATATAATTTTATATAGTTTTATATGGTTTTATAGAGTTTTATATAGTTTTATATAGTACTATATAGTTTTATATAGTTTTATTAGTTTTATATAGTTTTATAGACCTTTATATAGTTTTATATAGTTTTGTTAGTTTTATATAGTTTTAAATAGTTTTATATAGTTTTATATAGTGTTATATAGTTTTATAGAGTTTTATATAGTTTTATATGCTTTTGTTAGTTTTATATAGTTTTATATAGTTTTATATAGTTTTATATAGTTTTATATAGTTTTATATAGTTTTATATAGTTTTATATAGTTTTATATATTTCTATAGAGTTTTATATAGGTTTTTATACTTTTGTTAGTTTTATATAGTTTTATATAGTTTTATATAGTTTTATATAGTTTTATATAGTTTTATATAGTTTTATATAGCTTTATATAGTTTTATATAGTTTTATTTAGATTCATTGAGTTTTATATAGTTTTATATGGTTTTATTAGTTTTATATACCTTTATATAGTTTTATCGAGTTTTATATAGTTTTATATAGTTTTATATGGTTTTATTAGTTTTATATAGTTTCATATAGTTTTATATAGTTTTATATAGTTTTATATAGTTTTATATAGTACTATATAGTTTTATATAGTTCTATAGAGTTTTACATAGGTTTATATAGTTTTGTTAGTTGTATATAGTTGTATATAGTTTTATACAGTATTATATAGTTTTACATAGTTTTATTAGTTTTATATAGTTTTATATAGTTTTATATAGTTTTGTTAGTTTTATATAGTTTCATACAGTTTTATATAGTACTATATAGTTTTATATAGTTTTATATAGTTTTATATAGTTTTAGATAGTTTTATATAGTTTTACATAGATTTATATAGTTTTATATAGTTTTGTATAGTTTTATTAGTTTTATATAGTATTATATAGTTTTATATAGTTTTATTTAGTTTCATTGAGTTTTATATAGTTTTATATAGTTTTATAGAGTTTTATATAGTTTTATATAGTTTTATAGAGTTTTATATAGTTTTATATAGTTTTATATAGTTCTATAGAGTTTTATATAGGTTTATATAGTTTTGTTGGTTTTATATAGTTTAATATAGTTTTATATAGTATTATATAGTTTTACATAGTTTTATTAGCTTTATATAGTTGTATATAGTTTTAAATAGTCTTATATAGTTTTATATAGTTTTATATAGTGTTATATAGTTTTATAGAGTTTCATATAGTTTTACATAGTTTTATTAACTTTATATAGTTTTATATAGTTTTATATAGTACTATATAGTATTATATAGTTTTATTAGTTTTGTATAGGTTTATATAGTTTTATATAGTTTTATATAGTTTTATATAGTTCTATATAGTTTTATATAGTTTTATTAGTTTTATATAGTTTTATTAGCTTTATATAGTTTTATTAGCTTTATATAGTTTTATATAGTTTTATATAGTACTATATAGTTTTATATAGTTTTATTAGTTTTATATAGGTTTATATAGTTTTATATAGTTTTGTTAGTTTTATTAGTTTTATATAGGTTTATGTAGTTTTATATAGTTTTATATAGTTTTATATAGTTTTATATAGTTTTATATAGTTTTATATAGTTTTATATAGTTCTATAGAGTTTTATATAGGTTTATATAGTTTTGTTGGTTTTATATAGTTTAATATAGTTTTATATAGTATTATATAGTTTTACATAGTTTTATTAGCTTTATATAGTTGTATATAGTTTTAAATAGTCTTATATAGTTTTATATAGTTCTATAGAGTTTTATATAGTTTATATAGTTTTATATAGTTCTATAGAGTTTTATATAGGTTTATATAGTTTTGTTGGTTTTATATAGTTTAATATAGTTTTATATAGTATTATATAGTTTTACATAGTTTTATTAGCTTTATATAGTTGTATATAGTTTTATATAGTTTTATATAGTTTTATATAGTGTTATATAGTTTTATAGAGTTTCATATAGTTTTACATAGTTTTATTAACTTTATATAGTTTTATATAGTTTTATATAATACTATATAGTTTTATATAGTTTTATTAGTTTTATATAGGTTTATGTAGTTTTATATAGTTTTATATAGTTTTATATAGTTTTATATAGTTTTATATAGTTTTATATAGTTTTATTAGTTTTATATAGTTTTATTTGCTTTATATAGTTTTATATAGTTTTATATAGTTTTATATAGTTTTATATAGTTTTATATAGTTTTATATAGTTTTATATAGTTTTATATAGTTTTATATAGTTTTATTTAGTTTCATTGAGTTTTATATAGTTTTATATGGTTTTATTAGTTTTATATAGTTTTATAGAGTTTCATATAGTTTTATATAATTTTATATAGTTTTATTTAGTTTCGTTGAGTTTTATATAGTTTTATATGGTTTTATTAGTTTTATATAGTTTTATATAGTTCTATAGAGTTTTATATAGGTTTATATAGTTTTGTTACTTTTAAATAGTTTTATATAGTTTTATATAGTTTTATATAGTATTATTTAGTTTTACATAGTTTTATTAGCTTTATATAGTTTTATATAGTTTTATATAGTTTTATATAGTTTTATATAGTTTTATATAGTTTTATTTAGTTTCATTGAGTTTTATATAGTTTTATATGGTTTTATTAGTTTTATATAGTTTTATAGAGTTTCATATAGTTTTATATAGTTTTATATAGTTTTATTTAGTTTCGTTGAGTTTTATATAGTTTTATATGGTTTTATTAGTTTTATATAGTTTTATATAGTTTTATGTAGTTTTAGATAGTTTTGTTAGTTTTATATAGTTTTATATAGTTCTATAGAGTTTTACATAGTTTTATATAGTTTTATTTAGTTTCATTGAGTTTTATATACTTTTATATGGTTTTATTAGTTTTATATAGTTTTATAGAGTTTCATATAGTTTTATATAGTTTTATATAGTTTTATTTAGTTTCGTTGAGTTTCATATAGTTTTATATGGTTTTATTAGTTTTATATAGTTTTATATAGTTCTATATAGTTTTATATAGTTTTATTAGTTTTATATAGTTTTATTAGCTTTATATAGTTTTATTAGCTTTATATAGTTGTATATAGTTTTAAATAGTCTTATATAGTTTTATATAGTTTTATATAGTTTTATATAGTGTTATATAGTTTTATAGAGTTTCATATAGTTTTACATAGTTTTATTAACTTTATATAGTTTTATATAGTTTTATATAATACTATATAGTTTTATATAGTTTTATTAGTTTTATATAGGTTTATGTAGTTTTATATAGTTTTATATAGTTTTATATAGTTTTATATAGTTTTATATAGTTTTATATAGTTTTACATAGTTTTATTAGCTTTATATAGTTTTATATAGTTTTATATAGTACTATATAGTTTTATATAGTTTTATTAGTTTTATATAGGTTTATATAGGTTTATATAGTTTTATATAGTTCTATAGAGTTTTATATAGGTTTATATAGTTTTGTTGGTTTTATATAGTTTAATATAGTTTTATATAGTTTTATATAGTATTATATAGTTTTATTAGCTTTATATAGTTGTATATAGTTTTAAATAGTCTTATATAGTTTTATATAGTTCTATAGAGTTTTATATAGTTTATATAGTTTTATATAGTTCTATAGAGTTTTATATAGGTTTATATAGTTTTGTTGGTTTTATATAGTTTAATATAGTTTTATATAGTATTATATAGTTTTACATAGTTTTATTAGCTTTATATAGTTGTATATAGTTTTATATAGTTTTATATAGTTTTATATAGTGTTATATAGTTTTATAGAGTTTCATATAGTTTTACATAGTTTTATTAACTTTATATAGTTTTATATAGTTTTATATAATACTATATAGTTTTATATAGTTTTATTAGTTTTATATAGGTTTATGTAGTTTTATATAGTTTTATATAGTTTTATATAGTTTTATATAGTTTTATATAGTTTTATATAGTTTTACATAGTTTTATTAGCTTTATATAGTTTTATATAGTTTTATATAGTACTATATAGTTTTATATAGTTTTATTAGTTTTATATAGGTTTATATAGGTTTATATAGTTTTAT
Organism: Nomia melanderi; assembly: GCF_051020985.1. Classification (NCBI taxonomy): domain Eukaryota; kingdom Metazoa; phylum Arthropoda; class Insecta; order Hymenoptera; family Halictidae; genus Nomia; species Nomia melanderi. The sequence continues at coordinate 28,865 of NW_027475451.1, read as the reverse complement.
ATAGTTTTATTAGTTTTATATAGTTTTATATAGTTTTATATAGTATTATATAGTTTTATATAGTTTTATTAGGTTATATAGTTTTATAGTTATATAGTTTATAGTTTTACATAGTTTTATATAGTTTTATATAGTTTTATATAGTTTTATATAGTACTATATAGTTTTATATAGTTTTATTAGTTTTATATAGGTTTATATAGTTTTATATAGTTTTATATAGTTTTATATAGTTTTATATAGTTTTATATAGTTTTATTAGTTTTATATAGTTTTATTTGCTTTATATAGTTTTATATAGTTTTATATAGTTTTATATAGTTTTATATAGTTTTATATAGTTTTATATAGTTTTATATAGTTTTATATAGTTTTATATAGTTTTATTTAGTTTCATTGAGTTTTATATAGTTTTATATGGTTTTATTAGTTTTATATAGTTTTATAGAGTTTCATATAGTTTTATATAATTTTATATAGTTTTATTTAGTTTCGTTGAGTTTTATATAGTTTTATATGGTTTTATTAGTTTTATATAGTTTTATATAGTTCTATAGAGTTTTATATAGGTTTATATAGTTTTGTTACTTTTAAATAGTTTTATATAGTTTTATATAGTTTTATATAGTATTATTTAGTTTTACATAGTTTTATTAGCTTTATATAGTTTTATATAGTTTTATATAGTTTTATATAGTTTTATATAGTTTTATATAGTTTTATTTAGTTTCATTGAGTTTTATATAGTTTTATATGGTTTTATTAGTTTTATATAGTTTTATAGAGTTTCATATAGTTTTATATAGTTTTATATAGTTTTATTTAGTTTCGTTGAGTTTTATATAGTTTTATATGGTTTTATTAGTTTTATATAGTTTTATATAGTTTTATGTAGTTTTATATAGTTTTGTTAGTTTTATATAGTTTTATATAGTTCTATAGAGTTTTACATAGTTTTATATAGTTTTATTTAGTTTCATTGAGTTTTATATACTTTTATATGGTTTTATTAGTTTTATATAGTTTTATAGAGTTTCATATAGTTTTATATAGTTTTATATAGTTTTATTTAGTTTCGTTGAGTTTCATATAGTTTTATATGGTTTTATTAGTTTTATATAGTTTTATATAGTTCTATATAGTTTTATATAGTTTTATTAGTTTTATATAGTTTTATTAGCTTTATATAGTTTTATTAGCTTTATATAGTTGTATATAGTTTTAAATAGTCTTATATAGTTTTATATAGTTTTATATAGTGTTATATAGTTTTATATAGTTTTATATAGTTTTATATAGTTTTATATAGTTCAATAGAGTTTTATATAGGTTTATATAGTTTTGTTGGTTTTATATAGTTTAATATAGTTTTATATAGTATTATATAGTTTTACATAGTTTTATTAGCTTTATATAGCTGTATATAGTTTTAAATAGTCTTATATAGTTTTATATAGTTTTATATAGTGTTATATAGTTTTATAGAGTTTCATATAGTTTTACATAGTTTTATTAACTTTATATAGTTTTATATAGTTTTATATAGTACTATATAGTATTATATAGTTTTATTAGTTTTGTATAGGTTTATATAGTTTTATATAGTTTTATATAGTTTTATATAGTTCTATATAGTTTTATATAGTTTTATTAGTTTTATATAGTTTTATTAGCTTTATATAGTTTTATTAGCTTTATATAGTTTTATATAGTTTTATATAGTACTATATAGTTTTATATAGTTTTATTAGTTTTATATAGGTTTATATAGTTTTATATAGTTTTGTTAGTTTTATATAGTTTTATATAGTTCTATAGAGTTTTATATAGTTTATATAGTTTTATATAGTTCTATAGAGTTTTATATAGGTTTATATAGTTTTGTTGGTTTTATATAGTTTAATATAGTTTTATATAGTATTATATAGTTTTACATAGTTTTATTAGCTTTATATAGTTGTATATAGTTTTATATAGTTTTATATAGTTTTATATAGTGTTATATAGTTTTATAGAGTTTCATATAGTTTTACATAGTTTTATTAACTTTATATAGTTTTATATAGTTTTATATAATACTATATAGTTTTATATAGTTTTATTAGTTTTATATAGGTTTATGTAGTTTTATATAGTTTTATATAGTTTTATATAGTTTTATATAGTTTTATATAGTTTTATATAGTTTTACATAGTTTTATTAGCTTTATATAGTTTTATATAGTTTTATATAGTACTATATAGTTTTATATAGTTTTATTAGTTTTATATAGGTTTATATAGGTTTATATAGTTTTATATAGGTTTATATAGGTTTATATAGTTTTATATAGTTTTGTTAGTTTTATATAGTTTTATATAGTTTTATATAGTATTATATAGTTTTATATAGTTTTATTAGGTTATATAGTTTTATAGTTATATAGTTTATAGTTTTACATAGTTTTATATAGTTTTATATAGTTTTATATAGTTCTATAGAGTTTTATATAGGTTTATATAGTTTTGTCGGTTTTATATAGTTTAATATAGTTTTATATAGTATTATATATTTTTACATAGTTTTATTAGCTTTATATAGTTGTATATAGTTTTATATAGTCTTATATAGTTTTATATAGTTTTATATAATGTTATATAGTTTTATAGAGTTTCATATAGTTTTACATAGTTTTATTAACTTTATATAGTTTTATATAGTTTTATATAGTACTATATAGTTTTATATAGTTTTATTAGTTTTATATAGGTTTATATAGTTTTATATAGTTTTATATAGTTTTATATAGTTTTATATAGTTTTATATAGTTTTATATAGTTTTATTAGTTTTATATAGTTTTATTTGCTTTATATAGTTTTATATAGTTTTATATAGTTTTATATAGTTTTATATAGTTTTATATAGTTTTATTTAGTTTCATTGAGTTTTATATAGTTTTATATGGTTTTATTAGTTTTATATAGTTTTATAGAGTTTCATATAGTTTTATATAATTTTATATAGTTTTATTTAGTTTCGTTGAGTTTTATATAGTTTTATATGGTTTTATTAGTTTTATATAGTTTTATATAGTTCTATAGAGTTTTATATAGGTTTATATAGTTTTGTTACTTTTAAATAGTTTTATATAGTTTTATATAGTTTTATATAGTATTATTTAGTTTTACATAGTTTTATTAGCTTTATATAGTTTTATATAGTTTTATATAGTTTTATATAGTTTTATATAGTTTTATATAGTTTTATTTAGTTTCATTGAGTTTTATATAGTTTTATATGGTTTTATTAGTTTTATATAGTTTTATAGAGTTTCATATAGTTTTATATAGTTTTATATAGTTTTATTTAGTTTCGTTGAGTTTTATATAGTTTTATATGGTTTTATTAGTTTTATATAGTTTTATATAGTTTTATGTAGTTTTATATAGTTTTGTTAGTTTTATATAGTTTTATATAGTTCTATAGAGTTTTACATAGTTTTATATAGTTTTATTTAGTTTCATTGAGTTTTATATACTTTTATATGGTTTTATTAGTTTTATATAGTTTTATAGAGTTTCATATAGTTTTATATAGTTTTATATAGTTTTATTTAGTTTCGTTGAGTTTCATATAGTTTTATATGGTTTTATTAGTTTTATATAGTTTTATATAGTTCTATATAGTTTTATATAGTTTTATTAGTTTTATATAGTTTTATTAGCTTTATATAGTTTTATTAGCTTTATATAGTTTTATATAGTTTTATATAGTACTATATAGTTTTATATAGTTTTATTAGTTTTATATAGTTTTATTAGCTTTATATAGTTTTATTAGCTTTATATAGTTTTATATAGTTTTATTAGTTTTATATAGTTTTATATAGTTTTATATAGTATTATATAGTTTTATATAGTTTTATTAGGTTATATAGTTTTATAGTTATATAGTTTATAGTTTTACATAGTTTTATATAGTTTTATATAGTTTTATATAGTATTATATAGTTTTATATAGTTTTATTAGGTTATATAGTTTTATAGTTATATAGTTTATAGTTTTACATAGTTTTATATAGTTTTATATAGTTTTATATAGTTCTATAGAGTTTTATATAGGTTTATATAGTTTTGTTGGTTTTATATAGTTTAATATAGTTTTATATAGTATTATATAGTTTTACATAGTTTTATTAGCTTTATATAGTTGTATATAGTTTTATATAGTCTTATATAGTTTTATATAGTTTTATATAGTACTATATAGTTTTATATAGTACTATATAGTTTTATATAGTTTTATTAGTTTTATATAGGTTTATATAGTTTTATATAGTTTTATATAGTTTTATATAGTTTTATATAGTTTTATATAGTTTTATTAGTTTTATATAGTTTTATTAGCTTTATATAGTTTTATATAGTTTTATATAGTTTTATATAGTTTTATATAGTTTTATATAGTTTTATATAGTTTTATATAGTTTTATTTAGTTTCATTGAGTTTTATATAGTTTTATATGGTTTTATTAGTTTTATATAGTTTTATAGAGTTTCATATAGTTTTATATAATTTTATATAGTTTTATTAAGTTTCGTTGAGTTTTATATAGTTTTATATGGTTTTATTAGTTTTATATAGTTTTATATTGTTCTATAGAGTTTTATATAGGTTTATATAGTTTTGTTACTTTTAAATAGTTTTATATAGTTTTATATAGTTTTATATAGTATTATTTAGTTTTACATAGTTTTATTAGCTTTATATAGTTTTATATAGTTTTATATAGTTTTATATAGTTTTATATAGTTTTATATAGTTTTATTTAGTTTCATTGAGTTTTATATAGTTTTATATGGTTTTATTAGTTTTATATAGTTTTATAGAGTTTCATATAGTTTTATATAGTTTTATATAGTTTTATTTAGTTTCGTTGAGTTTTATATAGTTTTATATAGTTTTATTAGGTTATATAGTTTTATAGTTATATAGTTTATAGTTTTACATAGTTTTATATAGTTTTATATAGTTCTATAGAGTTTTATATAGGTTTATATAGTTTTGTTGGTTTTATATAGTTTAATATAGTTTTATATAGTATTATATAGTTTTACATAGTTTTATTAGCTTTATATAGTTGTATATAGTTTTATATAGTCTTATATAGTTTTATATAGTTTTATATAGTGTTATATAGTTTTATAGAGTTTCATATAGTTTTACATAGTTTTATTAACTTTATATAGTTTTATATAGTTTTATATAGTTTTATATAGTACTATATAGTTTTATATAGTTTTATTAGTTTTATATAGGTTTATATAGTTTTATATAGTTTTATATAGTTTTATATAGTTTTATATAGTTTTATTAGTTTTATATAGTTTTATTAGTTTTATATAGTTTTATTAGCTTTATATAGTTTTATATAGTTTTATATAGTTTTATATAGTTTTATATAGTTTTATATAGTTTTATATAGTTTTATATAGTTTTATTTAGTTTCATTGAGTTTTATATAGTTTTATATGGTTTTATTAGTTTTATATAGTTTTATAGAGTTTCATATAGTTTTATATAATTTTATATAGTTTTATTTAGTTTCGTTGAGTTTTATATAGTTTTATATGGTTTTATTAGCTTTATATAGTTTTATATAGTTTTATATAGTTTTATATAGTTTTATATAGTTTTATATAGTTTTATTTAGTTTCATTGAGTTTTATATAGTTTTATATGGTTTTATATAGTTTTATATAGTTATATTAGTTTTATATAGTTTTATAGAGCTTTATATAGTTTTCTATTGTTTTGTTATTTTTATATAGTTTTACATTATTTTGTATAGTTTTATTAGTTTTATATAGTTTTATATAGTTTTATGTAGTTTTATATAGTTTTATATAGTTTTATATAGTTTTATATAGTTTTATATAGTTTTATATAGTGTTATATAGTTTTATAGAGTTTCATATAGTTTCATATAGCTTCGTTAGTTTTATTTAGGTTTATATCGTTTGATATAGCTTTACATAGTTTTATATAGTTTTGTTAGTTTTATATAGTTTTATATAGTTTTATATAGTTTTATATAGTTTTATATAGTTCTATAGAGTTTTACATAGGTTTATATAGTTTTGTTAGTTGTATATAGTTTTATATAGTTTTATACAGTATTATATAGTTTTACATAGTTTTATTAGTTTTATATAGCTTTGTATAGTTTTATATAGTTTTGTTAGTTTTATATAGTTTTATACAGTTTTATATAGTACTATATAGTTTTATATAGTTTTATATAGTTTTATATAGTTTTATATAGTTTTATATAGTTTTATATAGTTTTATATAGTTTTGTTAGTTTTATATAGTTTTATATAGTTCTATAGAGTTTTATATAGGTTTATATAGTTTCATATAGTTTTATATAGTTTTACATAGTTTTGTTAGTTTTATATAGTTTTATATAGTTTTATATTGTTTTGTACAGCTTTATATAGTTTTATATAGTTTAATTTAGTTTCATTGAGTTTTATATAGTTTTATATGGTTTTATTAGTTTTATATAATTTTATATAGTTCTATAGAGTTTTATATAGTGTTATATAGTTTTATAGAGTTTTATATAGTTTTATATAGTTTTGTTAGTTTTATAGAGTTTTATATAATGTTATATAGTTATATATAGTTTTGTTAGTTTTATATAGTTTTATAGAGTTTTATATAGTTTTATATAGTTTTATTAGTTTCATATCGTTTTATTTAGTTTTATATAGTTTTAAATTCTTTTATATAGTTCTATAGAGTTTTATATAGGTTTCTATAGTTTTGTTAGTTTTATATAGTTTTATATAGTTTTACATAGGTTTATACATTTTTATATAGTTTTATATAGTTTTATATAGTTTTATATAGTTTTGTATAGTTTTATTAGTTTTATATAGTTTTATTAGTTTTATATAGTTTTATATAGTTCTACAGAGTTTTATATAGTGTTATATAGTTTTATATAGTTTTATACAGTATTATATAGTTTTACATAGTTTTATTAGTTTTATATAGTTTTATATAGTTTTATATAGTTTTATATAGTTTTGCTAGTTTTATATAGTTTTACATAGTTTTATTAGTTTTATATAGTTTTATATAGTTTTATATAGTTTTGCTAGTTTTATATAGTTTTATACAGTTTTATATAGTACTATATAGTTTTATATAGTTTTATACAGTTTTATATGCTTTTATATAGTTTTATATAGTTTTACATAGATTTATATAGTTTTATATAGTATTGCATAGTTTTATTAGTTTTATATAGTATTATATAGTTTTATATAGTTTTATATAGCTTTATAGAGTTTTATATAGTTTTATATAGTTTTATTAGTTTCATATCGTTTTATATAGTTTTATATGGTTTTATATAGTTTTATATAGTTCTATAGAGTTTTATATAGTTTTATATAGTTTTATTTAGTTTCATTGAGTTTTATATACTTTTATATGGTTTTATTAGTTTTATATAGTTTTATAGAGTTTCATATAGTTTTATATAGTTTTATATAGTTTTATTTAGTTTCGTTGAGTTTCATATAGTTTTATATGGTTTTATTAGTTTTATATAGTTTTATATAGTTTTATATAGTTTTATATAGTTTTATATAGTTTTGTTAGTTTTATATAGTTTTATATAGTTCTATAGAGTTTTATATAGGTTTATATAGTTTTATATAGTGTTATATAGTTTTATATAGTTTTATATAGTTTTATATAGTTTTATATAGTTTTATATAGTTTTATATAGTTCCATAGAGTTTTATATAGGTTTATATAGTTTTATATAGTTTTATATAGTTTTATATAGTTTTATATAGTTTTATATGGTACTATATAGTTTTATATAGTTTTATGAGTTTCATATAGTTTTAAATAGTTTTACATAGCTTTATATAGTTTTATATAGTTTTGTTAGTTTTATATAGTTTTATATAGTTTTGTAAGTTTTATATAGTTTTATATAGTTTTATATAGTACTATATAGTTTTAAACAGTTTTATTCGTTTTATATAGTTTTATATAGTTTTGTTAGCTTTATATAGTTTTACATAGTTTTATATAGTTTTATATAGTTTTATATAGTTTTGTATAGTTTTATCAGTTTTATATAGTTTAATATAGTTTTATATAGTTTTATATAGTGTTATATAATTTTATATAGTTTTATATAGTTTTATATTGGTTCGTATAGTATTATATAGTTTTATATAATTTTATATAGTGCTATAGAGTTTTATATAGGTTTATATAGTTTTGTTAGTTTTAAATAGTTTTATATAGTTTTATATAGTTTAACAAAACTATATAAAACTATGTAAAACTATATAAGTTTTATATAGTTTCAAATAGTTTTATATAGTTTTATATAGTTTTATATAGTTCTATAGATTTTTATATTGGTTTATATAGTTTTGTTTGTTTCATATAGTTTTATATAGTTTTATATAGTATTATATAGTTTTACATAATTTTATTAGCTTTATATAGTTTTATATAGTTTTATATAGTTTCATATAGTTTTATATTGTTTTATATAGTTTTGCTAGTTTTATATCGTTTTATATAGTTTTATATAGTTTTATATAGTTTTACATAGTTATATTAGTTTTATATAGTTTTATAGAGCTTTATATAGTTTTCTATTGCTATGTTATTTTTATATAGTTTTACATTATTTTGTATAGTTTTATTAGTTTTATATAGTTTTATATAGTTTTATGTAGTTTTATATAGTTTTATATAGTTTTATATAGTTTTATATAGTTTTATATAGTTTTATATAGTGTTATATAGTTTTATAGAGTTTCATATAGTTTCATATAGCTTTGTTAGTTTTATTTAGGTTTATATCGTTTGATATAGCTTTACATAGTTTTATATAGTTTTGTTAGTTTTATATAGTTTTATATAGTTTTATATAGTTTTATATAGTTTTATATAGTTCTATAGAGTTTTACATAGGTTTATATAGTTTTGTTAGTTGTATATAGTTTTATGTAGTTTTATACAGTATTATATAGTTTTACATAGTTTTATTAGTTTTATATAGCTTTGTATAGTTTTATATAGTTTTGTTAGTTTTATATAGTTTTATACAGTTTTATATAGTACTATATAGTTTTATATAGTTTTATATAGTTTTATATAGTTTTATATAGTTTTGTATAGTTTTATATAGTTTTATATAGTTTTATATAGTTTTGTTAGTTTTATATAGTTTTATATAGTTCTATAGAGTTTTATATAGGTTTATATAGTTTCATATAGTTTTATATAGTTTTACATAGTTTTGTTAGTTTTATATAGTTTTATATAGTTTTATATTGTTTTGTACAGCTTTATATAGTTTTATATAGTTTAATTTAGTTTCATTGAGTTTTATATAGTTTTATATGGTTTTATTAGTTTTATATAATTTTATATAGTTCTATAGAGTTTTATATAGTGTTATATAGTTTTATAGAGTTTTATATAGTTTTATATAGTTTTGTTAGTTTTATAGAGTTTTATATAATGTTATATAGTTTTATATAGTTTTGTTAGTTTTATATAGTTTTATAGAGTTTTATATAGTTTTATATAGTTTTATTAGTTTCATATCGTTTTATTTAGTTTTATATAGTTTTATATTCTTTTATATAGTTCTATAGAGTTTTATATAGGTTTCTATAGTTTTGTTAGTTTTATATAGTTTTATATAGTTTTACATAGGTTTATACATTTTTATATAGTTTTATATAGTTTTATATAGTTTTATATAGTTTTATATAGTTTTATATACTTTTGTAAGTTTTATATAGTTTTATATAGTTTTATATAGTTTTATAGAGTTTCATATAGTTTTATATAGTTTTATATGGTTTTATTTAGGTTCGTTGAGTTTTATATAGTTTTATATAGTTTTATATAGTTTTACATAGTTTTATATAGTTTTATTAGTTTTATTTAGTTTTATATAGTTTTATATAGTTTTATATAGTTTTGTATAGTTTTATTAGTTTTATATAGTTTTATTAGTTTTATATAGTTTTATATAGTTCTACAGAGTTTTATATAGTCTTATATAGTTTTATATAGTTTTATATAGTGTTATATAGTTTTATAGAGTTTCATATAGTTTTATATAGCTTTGTTAGTTTTATATAGGTTTATAACGTTTGATATAGTTTTACATAGTTTCATATAGTTTTGTTAGTTTTATATAGTTTTATATAGTTTTATATAGTTTTATATAGTTTTATATAGTTCTATAGAGTTTTACATAGTTTTATATAGTTTTGTTAGTTGTATATAGTTTTATATAGTTTTATACAGTATTATATAGTTTTACATAGTTTTATTAGTTTTATATAGTTTTATATAGTTTTATATAGTTTTGCTAGTTTTATATAGTTTTATACAGTTTTATATAGTACTATATCGTTTTATATAGTTTTATATAGTTTTATATGGTTTTATATAGTTTTATATAGTTTTACATAGATTTATATAGTTTTATATAGTTTTGTATAGTTTTATTAGTTTTATATAGTATTATATAGTTTTATATAGTTTTATATAGATTTATAGAGTGTTATATTGTTTTATAGAGGTTTATATAGTTTTAAATAGCTTTGTTAGTTTTATATAGTTTTATATAGTTTTATATAGTTTAACATAGTTTTATATAGTTTAATATAGTTTTATATAGTTTTATACAGTTTTAAATAGTTTTGTTAGTTTTATATAGGTTTATATAGTTTTTTATTAGTTTTATATAGTTTTATATAGTTTTATATAGTACTATATAGCTCTATATAGTTTTATTAGATTTATATAGTTTTATATAGTTTTGTTAGTTTTATATAGTTTTATATAGTTTTGCTAGTTTTATATAGTTTTATATAGTTTTATATAGTGTTGTTAGTTTTATATAGTTATATATAGTTTTACAAAATTTTGTTAGTTTTATATTGTTTTATATAGTTTTATATAGTTTTATATAGTTTTATATAGTTCTATAGAGTTTTATATAGGTTTATATAGTTTTATATAGTTTTATATAGTCTTATATAGTTTTGTTAGTTTTATATAGTTTTATATAGTTTTATATAGTTTTATTAGTTTTATATAGTTTTATAGAGTTTCATATAGTTTTATATAGTTTTATATAGTTTTATTTAGTTTCGTTGAGTTTTATATAGTTTTATATAGTTTTACATAGTTTTTACATAGTTTTTATAGTTTTATATAGTTTTGTATAGTTTTATCAGTTCTATATAGTTTTATTAGTTTTATATAGTTTTATATAGTTTTATATAGATCTGTATAGTTTTATTAGTTTTATATAGTTCTATATAGTTTTTACATAGTTTTTATATAGTTTTATACAGTCTTATATACTTTTATATTGTTTTATATAGTTTTACATAGTTTTATATAGTTTTATACAGTTTTATATAGTTTTATATAGTTTTTATATAGTTTTATATAGTTTTGTTAGTTTTATATAGTTTTATATAGTTCTATAGAGTTTTATATGGGTTTATATAGATTTATATAGTTTTATTAGTTTTATATAGTTTTATATAGTTTTGTATAGTATTATATAGTTTTATATAGTTTTATTTAGTTTCATTGAGTTTTATATAGTTTTATATGGTTTTATTAGTTTTATATAGTTTTATAGAGTTTCATATAGTTTTTATATAGTTTTATATAGTTTTGTATAGTTTTATCAGTTTTATATAGTTTTATTAGTTTTATATAGTTTTATATAGTTTTATATAGTTTTGTATAGTTTTATTAGTTTTATATAGTTCTATATAGTTTTTATATAGTTTTAAATAGTTTTTATACAGTCTTATATACTTTTATATTGTTTTATATAGTTTTACATAGTTTTATATAGTTTTATACAGTTTTATATAGTTTTATATAGTTTTATATAGTTTTATATAGTTTTGTTAGTTTTATATAGTTTTATATAGTTCTATAGAGTTTTATATGGGTTTATATAGATTTATATAGTTTTATCAGTTTTATATACTTTTATATTGTTTTATATAGTTTTACATAGTTTTATATAGTTTCATATAGTTTTATATAGTTTTACATAGTTTTGTTAGTTTTATATAGTGTTATATAGTTTTATATAGTTTTGTATAGCTTTATATAGTTTTATACAGTTTTATTTAGTTTCATTGAGTTTTATATAGTTTTATATGGTTTTATTAGTTTTATATAGTTTTATATAGTTCTACAGAGTTTTTATATAGTGTTATATAGTTTTATAGAGTTTTATATAGTTTTATATAGTTTTGTTAGTTTTATATAGTTTTATATAGTTTTATATAGTTTTATATAGTTTTATATAGTTCTATAGAGTTTTACATAGTTTTATATAGTTTTGTTAGTTGTATATAGTTTTATATAGTTTTATACAGTATTATATAGTTTTACATAGTTTTATTAGTTTTATATAGTTTTATATAGTTTTATATAGTTTTGCTAGTTTTATATAGTTTTACATAGTTTTATTAGTTTTATATAGTTTTATATAGTTTTATATAGTTTTGCTAGTTTTTATATAGTTTTATACAGTTTTATATAGTACTATATAGTTTTATATAGTTTTATATAGTTTTATTTGCTTTTATATAGTTTTATATAGTTTTACATAGATTTATATAGTTTTATATAGTATTGCATAGTTTTATTAGTTTTATATAGTATTATATAGTTTTATATAGTTTTATATAGCTTTATAGAGTTTTATATAGTTTTATATAGTTTTATTAGTTTCATATCGTTTTATATAGTTTTATATGGTTTTATATAGTTTTATATATTTCTATAGAGTTTTATATAGGTTTATATAGTTTTGTTAGATTTAAATAGTTTTTATATTGTTCTATATAGTTTTATATAGTTTTATATAGTTTTATATAGTTTTATATAGTTTTATATAGTTTTATATAGTTTTACATAGTTTTACATAGTTTTATATAGTTTTTGTTAGTTTTATATAGTTTTTATATAGTGTTATATTGTTTTATAGAGGTTTATATAGTTTTAAATAGCTTTGTTAGTTTTATATAGTTTTATATAGTTTTATATAGTTTAACATAGTTTTATATAGTTTAATATAGTTTTATATAGTTTTATACAGTTTTAAATAGTTTTGTTAGTTTTATATAGGTTTATATAGTTTTTTATTAGTTTTTATATAGTTTTTATATAGTTTTATATAGTACTATATAGTTCTATATAGTTTTATTAGATTTATATAGTTTTATATAGTTTTGTTAGTTTTATATAGTTTTATATAGTTTTGCTAGTTTTATATAGTTTTATATAGTTTTATATAGTTTTGTTAGTTTTATATAGTTATATATAGTTTTACATAATTTTGTTAGTATTATATTGTTTTATATAGTTTTATATAGTTCTTATATAGTTTTATATAGTTCTATAGAGTTTTATATAGGTTTATATAGTTTTATATAGTTTTATATAGTCTTATATAGTTTTGTTAGTTTTATATAGTTTTATATAGTTTTATATGGTTTTATAGAGTTTTATATAGTTTTATATAGTACTATATAGTTTTATATAGTTTTATTAGTTTTATATAGTTTTATAGAGTTTCATATAGTTTTATATAGTTTTATATAAGTTTTATTTAGTTTCGTTGAGTTTTATATAGTTTTATATAGTTTTACATAGTTTTACATAGTTTTATATAGTTTTATATAGTTTTGTATAGTTTTATCAGTTTTATATAGTTTTATTAGTTTTATATAGTTTTATATAGTTTTTATATAGTTTTGTATAGTTTTATTAGTTTTATATAGTTCTATATAGTTTTACATAGTTTTATATAGTTTTATACAGTCTTATATACTTTTATATTGTTTTATATAGTTTTACATAGTTTTATATAGTTTTATACAGTTTTATATAGTTTTATATAGTTTTATATAGTTTTATATAGTTTTGTTAGTTTTATATAGTTTTATATAGTTCTATAGAGTTTTTATATGGGTTTATATAGATTTATATAGTTTTATTAGTTTTATATAGTTTTATTTAGTTTCATTGAGTTTTATATAGTTTTATATGGTTTTATTAGTTTTATATAGTTTTATAGAGTTTCATATAGTTTTATATAGTTTTATATAGTTTTATTTAGTTTCGTTGAGTTTTATATAGTTTTATATGGTTTTATTAGTTTTATATAGTTTTATATAGTTTTATGTAGTTTTATATAGTTTTGTTAGTTTTATATAGTTTTATATAGTTCTATAGAGTTTTACATAGTTTTATATAGTTTTATTTAGTTTCATTGAGTTTTATATACTTTTATATGGTTTTATTAGTTTTATATAGTTTTATAGAGTTTCATATAGTTTTATATAGTTTTATATAGTTTTATTTAGTTTCGTTGAGTTTCATATAGTTTTATATGGTTTTATTAGTTTTATATAGTTTTATATAGTTCTATATAGTTTTATATAGTTTTATTAGTTTTATATAGTTTTATTAGCTTTATATAGTTTTATTAGCTTTATATAGTTTTATATAGTTTTATATAGTACTATATAGTTTTTATATAGTTTTATTAGTTTTATATAGTTTTATTAGCTTTATATAGTTTTATTAGCTTTATATAGTTTTATATAGTTTTATTAGTTTTATATAAGGTTTATATAGTTTTATATAGTTTTATATAGTTTTATATAGTTTTATATAGTTTTATTAGTTTTATATAGTTTTATTAGTTTTATATAGTTTTATTAGCTTTATATAGTTTTATATAGTTTTATATAGTTTTATATAGTTTTATATAGTTTTTATATAGTTTTATATAGTTTTATATAGTTTTATTTAGTTTCATTGAGTTTTATATAGTTTTATATGGTTTTATTAGTTTTATATAGTTTTATAGAGTTTCATATAGTTTTATATAATTTTATATAGTTTTATTTAGTTTCGTTGAGTTTTATATAGTTTTATATGGTTTTATTAGCTTTATATAGTTTTATATAGTTTTATATAGTTTTATATAGTTTTATATAGTTTTATATAGTTTTATTTAGTTTCATTGAGTTTTATATAGTTTTATATGGTTTTATATAGTTTTATATAGTTATATTAGTTTTATATAGTTTTATAGAGCTTTATATAGTTTTCTATTGTTTTGTTATTTTTATATAGTTTTACATTATTTTGTATAGTTTTATTAGTTTTATATAGTTTTTATATAGTTTTATGTAGTTTTATATAGTTTTATATAGTTTTATATAGTTTTTATATAGTTTTATATAGTTTTATTAGTTTTTATATAATTTTATATAGTTCTATAGAGTTTTATATAGTGTTATATAGTTTTATAGAGTTTTATATAGTTTTATATAGTTTTGTTAGTTTTATAGAGTTTTATATAATGTTATATAGTTTTATATAGTTTTGTTAGTTTTATATAGTTTTATAGAGTTTTATATAGTTTTATATAGTTTTATTAGTTTCATATCGTTTTATTTAGTTTTATATAGTTTTATATTCTTTTATATAGTTCTATAGAGTTTTATATAGGTTTCTATAGTTTTGTTAGTTTTATATAGTTTTATATAGTTTTACATAGGTTTATACATTTTTATATAGTTTTATATAGTTTTTATATAGTTTTATATAGTTTTGTATAGTTTTATTAGTTTTTATATAGTTTTATTAGTTTTATATAGTTTTATATAGTTCTACAGAGTTTTTATATAGTGTTATATAGTTTTATATAGTTTTTATATAGTGTTATATAGTTTTATAGAGTTTCATATAGTTTTATATAGCTTTGTTAGTTTTATATAGGATTATAACGTTTGATATAGTTTTACATAGTTTCATATAGTTTTGTTAGTTTTATATAGTTTTATATAGTTTTTATATAGTTTTATATAGTTTTATATAGTTCTATAGAGTTTTACATAGTTTTATATAGTTTTGTTAGTTGTATATAGTTTTATATAGTTTTTATACAGTATTATATAGTTTTACATAGTTTTATTAGTTTTATATAGTTTTATATAGTTTTTATATAGTTTTGCTAGTTTTATATAGTTTTATACAGTTTTATATAGTACTATATAGTTTTATATAGTTTTATATAGTTTTATATGGTTTTATATAGTTTTTATATAGTTTTACATAGATTTATATAGTTTTATGTAGTTTTGTATAGTTTTATTAGTTTTATATAGTATTATATAGTTTTATATAGTTTTATATAGATTTATAGAGTGTTTATATTGTTTTATAGAGGTTTATATAGTTTTAAATAGCTTTGTTAGTTTTATATAGTTTTATATAGTTTTATATAGTTTAACATAGTTTTATATAGTTTAATATAGTTTTATATAGTTTTATACAGTTTTAAATAGTTTTGTTAGTTTTATATAGGTTTATATAGTTTTTTATTAGTTTTATATAGTTT
This sequence comes from Nomia melanderi, assembly GCF_051020985.1. Lineage (NCBI taxonomy): Eukaryota > Metazoa > Arthropoda > Insecta > Hymenoptera > Halictidae > Nomia > Nomia melanderi. Next base: position 12,355 of record NW_027475451.1, on the reverse strand, counting down.
TATATAGTTTTATATAGTACTATATAGCTCTATATAGTTTTATTAGATTTATATAGTTTTATATAGTTTTGTTAGTTTTATATAGTTTTATATAGTTTTGCTAGTTTTATATAGTTTTATATAGTTTTATATAGTTTTGTTAGTTTTATATAGTTATATATAGTTTTACAAAATTTTGTTAGTTTTATATTGTTTTATATAGTTTTATATAGTTTTATATAGTTTTATATAGTTCTATAGAGTTTTATATAGGTTTATATAGTTTTATATAGTTTTATATAGTCTTATATAGTTTTGTTAGTTTTATATAGTTTTATATAGTTTTATATGGTTTTATAGAGTTTTATATAGTTTTATATAGTACTATATAGTTTTATATAGTTTTATTAGTTTTATATAGTTTTATAGAGTTTCATATAGTTTTATATAGTTTTTATATAGTTTTATTTAGTTTCGTTGAGTTTTATATAGTTTTATATAGTTTTACATAGTTTTACATAGTTTTTATAGTTTTATATAGTTTTGTATAGTTTTTATCAGTTTTATATAGTTTTATTAGTTTTATATAGTTTTTATATAGTTTTATATAGATCTGTATAGTTTTATTAGTTTTATATAGTTCTATATAGTTTTACATAGTTTTATATAGTTTTATACAGTCTTATATACTTTTATATTGTTTTATATAGTTTTACATAGTTTTATATAGTTTTATACAGTTTTATATAGTTTTATATAGTTTTTATATAGTTTTATATAGTTTTGTTAGTTTTTATATAGTTTTATATAGTTCTATAGAGTTTTATATGGGTTTATATAGATTTATATAGTTTTATTAGTTTTATATAGTTTTTATATAGTTTTGTATAGTATTATATAGTTTTATATAGTTTTATTTAGTTTCATTGAGTTTTATATAGTTTTATATGGTTTTATTAGTTTTATATTAGTTTTATAGAGTTTCATATAGTTTTATATAGTTTTATATAGTTTTGTATAGTTTTATCAGTTTTATATAGTTTTATTAGTTTTATATAGTTTTATATAGTTTTATATAGTTTTGTATAGTTTTATTAGTTTTATATAGTTCTATATAGTTTTATATAGTTTTAAATAGTTTTATACAGTCTTATATACTTTTATATTGTTTTATATAGTTTTACATAGTTTTATATAGTTTTATACAGTTTTATATAGTTTTATATAGTTTTTATATAGTTTTATATAGTCTTGTTAGTTTTATATAGTTTTATATAGTTCTATAGAGTTTTTATATGGGTTTATATAGATTTATATAGTTTTATCAGTTTTATATAGTTTTATATAGTTTTGTATAGTATTATATAGTTTTATATAGTTTTATTTAGTTTCATTGAGTTTTATATAGTTTTATATGGTTCTATTAGTTTTATATAGTTTTATAGAGTTTCATATAGTTTTATATAGTTTTATATAGTTTTATTTAGTTTCGTTGAGTTTTATATAGTTTTATATGGTTTTATTAGTTTTATACAGTTTTATATAATTTTTATATAGTTTTATATAGTTTTGTTAGTTTTATATAGTTTTATATAGTTCTATATAGTTTTATATAGTTTTATATAGTTTTATACAGTCTTATATACTTTTATATTGTTTTATATAGTTTTACATAGTTTTATATAGTTTTATACAGTTTTATATAGTTTTATATAGTTTTATATAGTTTTTATATAGTTTTGTTAGTTTTATATAGTTTTTATATAGTTCTATAGAGTTTTATATGGGTTTATATAGATTTATATAGTTTTATCAGTTTTATATACTTTTTATATTGTTTTATATAGTTTTTACATAGTTTTATATAGTTTCATATAGTTTTATATAGTTTTACATAGTTTTGTTAGTTTTATATAGTGTTATATAGTTTTTATATAGTTTTGTATAGCTTTATATAGTTTTATACAGTTTTATTTAGTTTCATTGAGTTTTATATAGTTTTTATATGGTTTTATTAGTTTTATATAGTTTTATATAGTTCTACAGAGTTTTATATAGTGTTATATAGTTTTATAGAGTTTTATATAGTTTTATATAGTTTTGTTAGTTTTATATAGTTTTATATAGTTGTATAGAGTTTTATCTAGGTTTATATAGTTTTATATAGTTTTATATAGTTTTATATAGTTTTATATAGTTTTATATAGTTTTATATAGTTTTATATAGTTTTTATATAGTTTTATATAGTTTTATATAGTTTTACATAGTTTTTATTAGTTTTATATAGTTTTATATAGTTTTATATAGTTTTGCTAGTATTATATAGTTTTATACAGTTTTATATAGTACTATATAGTTTTATACAGTCTTATATACTTTTATATTGTTTTATATAGTTTTACATAGTTTTATATAGTTTCATATAGTTTTATATAGTTTTACATAGTTTTGTTAGTTTTATATAGTGTTATATAGTTTTATATAGTTTTGTATAGCTTTATATAGTTTTATACAGTTTTATTTAGTTTCATTGAGTTTTATATAGTTTTATATGGTTTTATTAGGTTTTATATAGTTTTATATAGTTCTACAGAGTTTTATATAGTGTTATATAGTTTTATAGAGTTTTATATAGTTTTATATAGTTTTGTTAGTTTTATATAGTTTTATATAGTTTTATATAGTTTTATATAGTTTTATATAGTTCTATAGAGTTTTACATAGTTTTATATAGTTTTGTTAGTTGTATATAGTTTTATATAGTTTTATACAGTATTATATAGTTTTACATAGTTTTATTAGTTTTATATAGTTTTATATAGTTTTATATAGTTTTATATAGTTTTGCTAGTTTTATATAGTTTTACATAGTTTTATTAGTTTTATATAGTTTTATATAGTTTTATATAGTTTTGCTAGTTTTATATAGTTTTATACAGTTTTATATAGTACTATATAGTTTTATATAGTTTTATACAGTTTTATATGCTTTTTATATAGTTTTATATAGTTTTACATAGATTTATATAGTTTTATATAGTATTGCATAGTTTTATTAGTTTTATATAGTATTATATAGTTTTATATAGTTTTATATAGCTTTATAGAGTTTTATATAGTTTTATATAGTTTTATTAGTTTCATATCGTTTTATATAGTTTTATATGGTTTTATATAGTTTTATATAGTTCTATAGAGTTTTATATAGGTTTATATAGTTTTGTTAGATTTAAATAGTTTTATATTGTTCTATATAGTTTTATATAGTTTTATATAGTTTTATATAGTTTTATATAGTTTTATATAGTTTTATATAGTTTTACATAGTTTTATATAGTTTTGTTAGTTTTATATAGTTTTATATAGTGTTATATTGTTTTATAGAGGTTTATATAGTTTTAAATAGCTTTGTTAGTTTTATATAGTTTTATATAGTTTTATATAGTTTAACATAGTTTTATATAGTTTAATATAGTTTTATATAGTTTTATACAGTTTTAAATAGTTTTGTTAGTTTTATATAGGTTTATATAGTTTTTTATTAGTTTTATATACTTTTATATAGTTTTATATAGTTTTATATAGTTTTTATATAGTTTTATATAGTTTTATTTAGTTTCATTGAGTTTTATATAGTTTTATATGGTTTTTTTAGTTTTATATAGTTTTATAGAGTTTCATATAGTTTTATATAATTTTATATAGTTTTATTTAGTTTCGTTGAGTTTTATATAGTTTTATATGGTTTTATTAGTTTTATATAGTTTTATATAGTTTTATTTAGTTGTATAGAGTTTTATATAGGTTTATATAGTTTTGTTACTTTTAAATAGTTTTATATAGTTTTATATAGTTTTATATAGTATTATTTAGTTTTACATAGTTTTATTAGCTTTATATAGTTTTATATAGTTTTATATAGTTTTATATAGTTTTATATAGTTTTATATAGTTTTATTTAGTTTCATTGAGTTTTATATAGTTTTATATGGTTTTATTAGTTTTATATAGTTTTATAGAGTTTCATATAGTTTTATATAGTTTTATATAGTTTTATTTAGTTTCGTTGAGTTTTATATAGTTTTATATGGTTTTATTAGTTTTATATAGTTTTATATAGTTTTATGTAGGTTTATATAGTTTTGTTAGTTTTATCTAGTTTTATATAGTTCTATAGAGTTTTACATAGTTTTATATAGTTTTATTTAGTTTCATTGAGTTTTATATACTTTTATATGGTTTTATTTGTTTTATATAGTTTTATAGAGTTTCATATAGTTTTATATAGTTTTATATAGTTTTATTTAGTTTCGTTGAGTTTCATATAGTTTTATATGGTTTTATTATTTTTTATATAGTTTTATATAGTTTTATATAGTTTTATATAGTTTTATATAGTTTTGTTAGTTTTATATAGTTTTATATAGTTCTATAGAGTTTTATATAGGTTTATATAGTTTTATATAGTGTTATATAGTTTTATATAGTTTTATATAGTTTTATATAGTTTTATATAGTTTTATATAGTTTTATATAGTTCCATAGAGTTTTATATAGGTTTATATAGTTTTATATAGTTTTATATAGTTTTATATAGTTTTATATAGTTTTATATGGTACTATATAGTTTTATATAGTTTTATGAGTTTCATATAGTTTTAAATAGTTTTACATAGCTTTATATAGTTTTATATAGTTTTTGTTAGTTTTATATAGTTTTATATAGTTTTGTAAGTTTTATATAGTTTTATATAGTTTTATATAGTACTATATAGTTTTAAACAGTTTTATTCGTTTTATATAGTTTTAATATAGTTTTGTTAGCTTTATATAGTTTTACATAGTTTTATATAGTTTTATATAGTTTTATATAGTTTTTGTATAGTTTTATCAGTTTTATATAGTTTAATATAGTTTTATATAGTTTTATATAGTGTTATATAATTTTATATAGTTTTATATAGTTTTATATTGGTTCGTATAGTATTATATAGTTTTATATAATTTTATATAGTGCTATAGAGTTTTATATAGGTTTATATAGTTTTGTTAGTTTTAAATAGTTTTATATAGTTTTATATAGTTTAACAAAAACTATATAAAACTATGTAAAACTATATAAGTTTTATATAGTTTCAAATAGTTTTATATAGTTCTTATATAGTTTTATATAGTTCTATAGATTTTTTATATTGGTTTATATAGTTTTGTTTGTTTCATATAGTTTTATATAGTTTTATATAGTATTATATAGTTTTACATAATTTTATTAGCTTTATATAGTTTTATATAGTTTTATATAGTTTCATATAGTTTTATATTGTTTTTATATAGTTTTGCTAGTTTTATATCGTTTTATATAGTTTTATATAGTTTTATATAGTTTTATATAGTTATATTAGTTTTATATAGTTTTATAGAGCTTTATATAGTTTTCTATTGTTATGTTATTTTTATATAGTTTTACATTATTTTGTATAGTTTTTATTAGTTTTATATAGTTTTATATAGTTTTATGTAGTTTTTATATAGTTTTATATAGTTTTATATAGTTTTATATAGTTTTATATAGTTTTATATAGTGTTATATAGTTTTATAGAGTTTCATATAGTTTCATATAGCTTTGTTAGTTTTATTTAGGTTTATATCGTTTGATATAGCTTTACATAGTTTTATATAGTTTTGTTAGTTTTCTATAGTTTTATATAGTTTTATATAGTTTTTATATAGTTTTATATAGTTCTATAGAGTTTTACATAGGTTTATATAGTTTTGTTAGTTGTATATAGTTTTATGTAGTTTTATACAGTATCATATAGTTTTACATAGTTTTATTAGTTTTATATAGCTTTGTATAGTTTTATATAGTTTTGTTAGTTTTATATAGTTTTATACAGTTTTATATAGTACTATATAGTTTTATATAGTTTTATATAGTTTTATATAGTTTTTATATAGTTTTGTATAGTTTTATATAGTTTTATATAGTTTTATATAGTTTTGTTAGTTTTATATAGTTTTATATAGTTCTATAGAGTTTTATATAGGTTTATATAGTTTCATATAGTTTTTATATAGTTTTACATAGTTTTGTTAGTTTTATATAGTTTTATATAGTTTTATATTGTTTTGTACAGCTTTATATAGTTTTTATATAGTTTAATTTAGTTTCATTGAGTTTTATATAGTTTTTATATGGTTTTATTAGTTTTATATAATTTTATATAGTTCTATAGAGTTTTATATAGTGTTATATAGTTTTATAGAGTTTTATATAGTTTTATATAGTTTTGTTAGTTTTATAGAGTTTTATATAATGTTATATAGTTTTATATAGTTTTGTTAGTTTTATATAGTTTTATAGAGTTTTATATAGTTTTTATATAGTTTTATTAGTTTCATATCGTTTTATTTAGTTTTATATAGTTTTATATTCTTTTATATAGTTCTATAGAGTTTTATATAGGTTTCTATAGTTTTGTTAGTTTTTATATAGTTTTATATAGTTTTACATAGGTTTATACATTTTTATATAGTTTTATATAGTTTTATATAGTTTTATATAGTTTTATATAGTTTTATATACTTTTGTAAGTTTTATATAGTTTTATATAGTTTTATATAGTTTTATAGAGTTTCATATAGTTTTATATAGTTTTATATGGTTTTATTTAGGTTCGTTGAGTTTTATATAGTTTTATATAGTTTTATATAGTTTTACATAGTTTTATATAGTTTTATTAGTTTTATTTAGTTTTATATAGTTTTATATAGTTTTATATAGTTTTGTATAGTTTTATTAGTTTTTATATAGTTTTATTAGTTTTATATAGTTTTATATAGTTCTACAGAGTTTTATATAGTCTTATATAGTTTTATATAGTTTTATATAGTGTTATATAGTTTTATAGAGTTTCATATAGTTTTATATAGCTTTGTTAGTTTTATATAGGTTTATAACGTTTGATATAGTTTTACATAGTTTCATATAGTTTTGTTAGTTTTATATAGTTTTATATAGTTTTATATAGTTTTATATAGTTTTATATAGTTCTATAGAGTTTTACATAGTTTTATATAGTTTTGTTAGTTGTATATAGTTTTATATAGTTTTATACAGTATTATATAGTTTTTACATAGTTTTATTAGTTTTATATAGTTTTATATAGTTTTATATAGTTTTGCTAGTTTTATATAGTTTTATACAGTTTTATATAGTACTATATCGTTTTATATAGTTTTATATAGTTTTATATGGTTTTATATAGTTTTATATAGTTTTTACATAGATTTATATTTTTTATATAGTTTTGTATAGTTTTATTAGTTTTATATAGTATTATATAGTTTTATATAGTTTTATATAGATTTATAGAGTGTTATATTGTTTTATAGAGGTTTATATAGTTTTAAATAGCTTTGTTAGTTTTATATAGTTTTATATAGTTTTATATAGTTTAACATAGTTTTATATAGTTTAATATAGTTTTATATAGTTTTATACAGTTTTAAATAGTTTTGTTAGTTTTATATAGGTTTTATATAGTTTTTTATTAGTTTTATATAGTTTTATATAGTTTTTATATAGTACTATATAGCTCTATATAGTTTTATTAGATTTATATAGTTTTATATAGTTTTGTTAGTTTTATATAGTTTTATATAGTTTTGCTAGTTTTATATAGTTTTATATAGTTTTATATTAGTTTTGTTAGTTTTATATAGTTATATATAGTTTTACAAAATTTTGTTAGTTTTATATTGTTTTTATATAGTTTTTATATAGTTTTATATAGTTTTATATAGTTCTATAGAGTTTTATATAGGTTTATATAGTTTTATATAGTTTTTATATAGTCTTATATAGTTTTGTTAGTTTTATATAGTTTTTATATAGTTTGATATGGTTTTATAGAGTTTTATATAGTTTTATATAGTACTATATAGTTTTATATAGTTTTATTAGTTTTATATAGTTTTATAGAGTTTCATATAGTTTTTATATAGTTTTATATAGTTTTATTTAGTTTCGTTGAGTTTTATATAGTTTTATATAGTTTTACATAGTTTTACATAGTTTTTTATAGTTTTATATAGTTTTGTATAGTTTTATCAGTTTTATATAGTTTTATTAGTTTTATATAGTTTTATATAGTTTTATATAGATCTGTATAGTTTTATTAGTTTTATATAGTTCTATATAGTTTTACATAGTTTTATATAGTTTTATACAGTCTTATATACTTTTATATTGTTTTATATAGTTTTACATAGTTTTATATAGTTTTATACAGTTTTATATAGTTTTATATAGTTTTATATAGTTCTATATAGTTTTGTTAGTTTTATATAGTTTTATATAGTTCTATAGAGTTTTATATGGGTTTATATAGATTTATATAGTTTTTATTAGTTTTATATAGTTTTATATAGTTTTGTATAGTATTATATAGTTTTATATAGTTTTATTTAGTTTCATTGAGTTTTATATAGTTTTATATGGTTTTATTAGTTTTATATAGTTTTATAGAGTTTCATATAGTTTTATATAGTTTTATATAGTTTTGTATAGTTTTATCAGTTTTATATAGTTTTATTAGTTTTATATAGTTTTTATATAGTTTTAATATAGTTTTGTATAGTTTTATTAGTTTTATATAGTTCTATATAGTTTTATATAGTTTTAAATAGTTTTATACAGTCTTATATACTTTTATATTGTTTTATATAGTTTTACATAGTTTTATATAGTTTTATACAGTTTTATATAGTTTTTATATAGTTTTATATAGTTTTTATATAGTTTTGTTAGTTTTATATAGTTTTATATAGTTCTATAGAGTTTTATATGGGTTTATATAGATTTATATAGTTTTATCAGTTTTATATAGTTTTATATAGTTTTGTATAGTATTATATAGTTTTATATAGTTTTATTTAGTTTCATTGAGTTTTATATAGTTTTATATGGTTCTATTAGTTTTATATAGTTTTATAGTGTTTCATATAGTTTTATATAGTTTTATATAGTTTTTATTTAGTTTCGTTGAGTTTTATATAGTTTTATATGGTTTTATTAGTTTTATACAGTTTTATATAATTTTATATAGTTTTATATAGTTCTATAGAGTTTTATATAGGTTTATATAGTTTTGTTAGATTTAAATAGTTTTATATTGTTCTATATAGTTTTATATAGTTTTATATAGTTTTATATAGTTTTATATAGTTTTATATAGTTTTATATAATTTTATATAGTTTTATATCGTTTTGTTAGTTTTATATAGTTTTATATAGTTCTATATAGTTTTATATAGTTTTATATAGTTTTATACAGTCTTATATACTTTTATATTGTTTTTATATAGTTTTACATAGTTTTATATAGTTTTATACAGTTTTATATAGTTTTATATAGTTTTATATAGTTTTTATATAGTTTTGTTAGTTTTATATAGTTTTTATATAGTTCTATAGAGTTTTATATGGGTTTATATAGATTTATATAGTTTTATCAGTTTTATATACTTTTATATTGTTTTATATAGTTTTACATAGTTTTATATAGTTTCATATAGTTTTATATAGTTTTTACATAGTTTTGTTGTTTTTATATAGTGTTATATAGTTTTATATAGTTTTGTATAGCTTTAATATAGTTTTATACAGTTTTATTTAGTTTCATTGAGTTTTATATAGTTTTATATGGTTTTATTAGTTTTATATAGTTTTATATAGTTCTACAGAGTTTTATATAGTTTTATATAGTTTTGTTAGTTTTATATAGTTTTATATAGTTTTTATATAGTTTTATATAGTTTTATATAGTTCTATAGAGTTTTACATAGTTTTATATAGTTTTGTTAGTTGTATATAGTTTTATATAGTTTTATACAGTATTATATAGTTTTACTTAGTTTTATTAGTTTTTATATAGTTTTATATAGTTTTATATAGTTTTGCTAGTTTTATATAGTTTTACATAGTTTTATTAGTTTTATATAGTTTTATATAGTTTTTATATAGTTTTGCTAGTTTTATATAGTTTTATACAGTTTTATATAGTACTATATAGTTTTATATAGTTTTATATAGTTTTATTTGCTTTTATATAGTTTTATATAGTTTTACATAGATTTATATAGTTTTATATAGTATTGCATAGTTTTATTAGTTTTATATAGTATTATATAGTTTTATATAGTTTTATATAGCTTTATAGAGTTTTATATAGTTTTATATAGTTTTATTAGTTTCATATCGTTTTTATATAGTTTTATATGGTTTTATATAGTTTTATATAGTTCTATAGAGTTTTATATAGTTCTATAGAGTTTTATATAGGTTTATATAGTTTTGTTAGATTTAAATAGTTTTATATAGTTTTATATAGTTTTATATAGTTTTATATAGTTTTTATATAGTTTTATATAGTTTTACATAGTTTTACATAGTTTTATATAGTTTTGTTAGTTTTATATAGTTTTATATAGTGTTATATTGTTTTATAGAGGTTTATATAGTTTTAAATAGCTTTGTTAGTTTTATATAGTTTTATATAGTTTTATATAGTTTTAACATAGTTTTATATAGTTTAATATAGTTTTTATATAGTTTTATACAGTTTTAAATAGTTTTGTTAGTTTTATATAGGTTTTATATAGTTTTTTTATTAGTTTTATATAGTTTTATATAGTTTTATATAGTACTATATAGTTCTATATAGTTTTATTAGATTTATATAGTTTTATATAGTTTTGTTAGTTTTATATAGTTTTATATAGTTTTGCTAGTTTTATATAGTTTTATATAGTTTTATATAGTTTTGTTAGTTTTATATAGTTATATATAGTTTTACATAATTTTGTTAGTATTATATTGTTTTATATAGTTTTATATAGTTTTATATAGTTTTATATAGTTCTATAGAGTTTTTATATAGGTTTATATAGTTTTATATAGTTTTATATAAGTCTTATATAGTTTTGTTAGTTTTATATAGTTTTATATAGTTTTATATGGTTTTATAGAGTTTTATATACTTTTATATAGTACTATATAGTTTTATATAGTTTTATTAGTTTTATATAGTTTTATAGAGTTTCATATAGTTTTTATATAGTTTTATATAGTTTTATTTAGTTTCGTTGAGTTTTATATAGTTTTTATATAGTTTTTACATAGTTTTACATAGTTTTATATAGTTTTATATAGTTTTGTATAGTTTTATCAGTTTTATATAGTTTTATTAGTTTTATATAGTTTTATATAGTTTTATATCGTTTTATATAGTTTTATATAGTTTTATATAGTTTTATATAGTTTTATATAGTTTTATATAGTTTTATATAGTTTTATATAGTTCTATAGAGTTTTATATAGGTTTATATAGTTTTGTTGGTTTTATATATAGTATATATAGTTTTTACATAGTTTTATTAGCTTTATATAGTTGTATATAGTTTTATATAGTGTTATATAGTTTTATAGAGTTTTATATAGTTTTATATGGTTTTGTTAGTTTTATATAGTTTTATATAGTTTTTATATAGTTTTATATTGTTTTATATAGTTTTATATAGTTTTATATAATTTTATATAGTTTTATATAGTTCTATAGAGTTTTATATAGGTTTATATAGTTTTGTTAGTTTTAAATAGTTTTACATTGTTTTATATAGTTTCATATAGTTTTATATAGTTTTATATAGTTTTATATAGTTTTATATAGTTTTATATAGTTTTACATAGTTTTATATAGTTTTGTTAGTTTTATATAGTTTTATATAGTGTTATATTGTTTTATAGAGGTTTATATAGTTTTATATAGCTTTGTTAGTTTTTATATAGTTTTATATAGTTTTATATAGTTTAACATAGTATTATATAGTTTTGTTAGTTTTATATAGTTTAATATAGTTTTATATAGTTTTATACAATTTTAAATAGTTTTGTTAGTTTAATATAGTTTTATATAGTTTTTTATTAGTTTTATATAGTTTTATATAGTTTTATATAGTACTATATAGTTCTATATAGTTTTATTAGATTTATATAGTTTTATATAGTTTTGTTAGTTTTATATAGTTTTATATAGTTTTGTTAGTTTCATATAGTTTTATATAGTTTTATATAGTTTTATATAGTTTTGTTTAGTTTTATATAGTTTTATATAGTTTTACATAATTTTGTTAGTTTTATATTGTTTTATATAGTTTTTATATAGTTTTATATAGTTTTATATAGTTCTATAGAGTTTTATATAGGTTTATCTAGTTTTATATAGTTTTATATAGTTTTATATAGTTTTGTTAGTTTTATATAGTTTTATATAGTTTTATATGGTTTTATAGAGTTTTATATAGTTTTTAT
>NW_027475450.1:0-49052 GCF_051020985.1 Nomia melanderi | reverse complement strand
GTTTTATATAGAATTATATAGTTTTATATAGCTTTATATAGATTTATTAGTTTTATATAGTTTTATATAGTTTCATATAGTTTTATATAGTTTTATATAGTTTTATATAGTTTTATATAGAATTATATAGTTTTATATAGCTTTATATAGATTTATTAGTTTTATATAGTTTTATATAGTTTCATATAGTTTTATATAGTTTTATATAGTTTATATAGTTTAATAAAGTTTTATATAGTTTTATATAGTATTATATAGTTTTATATAGCTTTATATAGTTTTATTACTTTTATATAGTTTTATATAGTTTTATATAGTTTTGTATAGTTTTATATAGTTTTATATAGTTTTATATAGTTTTATATAGAATTATATAGTTTTATATAGCTTTATATAGATTTATTAGTTTTATATAGTTTTATATAGTTTTATTAGTTTTATATAGAGTTATATAGTCTGAATATTGTTATATAGTTTTATATAGTTTAATATAGTTTTATATAGTTTTATATAGTTTTATACAGTTTTATATAGTATTATATAGTATTATATAGTTTTATATAGTTTTATATAGTTTTATATAGTTTTAAATAGTTTTATATAGTTTTATATAGTTTTATATAGTTTTATATTGTTTTATATAGTTTTATATACTTTTATATAGTATTATATAGTATTATATAGTTTTATATAGCTTTATATAGTTTTATTACTTTTATATAGTTTTATATAGTTTTATATAATTTTATATAGTTTTAAATAGTTTTATATAGTTCTTTATCATTTTGTATACTTTTATATAGTTCTATTAGTTTTAAATAGTTTAATATAGTTTTATATAGTTTCATATAGTATTATATAGTTTTATATAGGTTTATTAGTTTTATATAATTTTATATAGTTTTATATAGTTTTATATAGTTTTATATAGTTTTATATTGTTTTATTAGTTTTAAATAGTTTCATATAGTTTTACATATTTTTATATAGTTTTATATAGTTTCATATAGTTTTATATAGTTTTATATAGTTTTATATAGTTTCATATAGTTTTATATAGTTTTGTATAGTTTTATATAGTTTTATATAGTTTTATATAGTTTTATATAGAATTATATAGTTTTATATAGCTTTATATAGATTTATTAGTTTTATATAGTTTTATATAGTTTTATTAGTTTTATATAGAGTTATATAGTCTGAATATTGTTATATAGTTTTATATAGTTTAATATAGTTTTATATAGTTTTATATAGTTTTATATAGTTTTATATAGTATTATATAGTATTATATAGTTTTATATAGTTTTATATAGTTTTATATAGTTTTATATAGTTTTATATAGTTTTATATAGTTTTATATAGTTTTATATAGTTTTATATAGTTTTATATTGTTTTATATAGTTTTATATACTTTTATATAGTATTATATAGTATTATATAGTTTTATATAGCTTTATATAGTTTTATTACTTTTATATAGTTTTATATAGTTTTATATAGTTTTGTATAGTTTTATATAGTTTTATATAGTTTTATATAGTTTTATATAGAATTATATAGTTTTATATAGCTTTATATAGATTTATTAGTTTTATATAGTTTTATATAGTTTCATATAGTTTTATATAGTTTTATATAGTTTATATAGTTTAATATAGTTTTATATAGTTTTATATAGTATTATATAGTTTTATATAGCTTTATATAGTTTTATTACTTTTATATAGTTTTATATAGTTTTATATAGTTTTATATAGTATTATATAGTATTATATAGTTTTAATAGCTTTATATAGTTTTATTAGTTTTATATAGTTTAATATAGTTTTATATAGTTTTATATAGATTTATATAGTTTTATATGGTTTTATTAGTTTTATATAGTTTCATATTGTTTTATATAGTATTATATGGTTTTATATAGTTTTATTAGTTTTATATAGTTTTATATAGTTTCATATAGTTTTATATAGTTTCATATAGTTTTATATAGTTTTATATAGTTTTATATAGTTTTATATAGTTTTATTAGTTTTATATAGTTTTATATACTTTTATATAGTTTTATTAGTTTTATATAGTATTATATAGTTTTATATAGTTTAATATAGTTTTATATAGTTTCACATAGTTTTATATAGTTTCATATAGTTTTATATAGTTTTATATAGGTTTATTAGTTTTATATAGTTTCATATAATTTTATATATTTTTATATAGTTTTATATAGGTTTATTAGTTTTATATAATTTTATATAGTTTTATATAGTTTTATATAGTTTTATATAGCTTTATATAGTTTTATTAGTTGTATATGGTTTTATTAGTTTTATATAGTTTCATATTGTTTTATATAGTATTATATAGTTTTATATAGTTTTATTAGTTTTATATAGTTTTATATAGTTTCATATAGTTTTATATAGTTTTATATAGTTTAATATAGTTTTATATAGTTTCACATAGTTTTATATAGTTTCATATAGTTTTATATAGTTTTATATAGGTTTATTAGTTTTATATAGTTTTATATAGTTTTATATAGTTTTATATAGTTTTATATAGTTTTATATAGTTTTATTAGTTTTATATATTTTTATACAGTTTTATATAGTTTTATATAGTTCTTTATAATTTTGTATATGTTTATATAGTTTTATATAATTTTATATAGTTTTAAATAGTTTTATATAGTTCTTTATCACTTTGTATACTTTTATATAGTTCTATTAGTTTTAAATAGTTTAATATAGTTTTATATAGTTTCATATAGTTTTATATAGTTTTATATAGGTTTATTAGTCTTATATAATTTTATATAGTTTTATATAGTTTTATATAGTTTTATATAGTTTTATATGGTTTTATTAGTTTTATATAGTTTCATATTGTTTTACATAGTATTATATAGTTTTATATAGTTTTATATAGTTTTATATAGTTTCATATAGTTTTATATAGTTTTATATAGTTTTATATAATTTTACATAGTTTTATATAGTATTATATAGTATTATATTGTTTTATATAGCTTTATATAGTTTTATTACTTTTATATGGTTTTATATAGTTTTATATAGTTTTATATAGTTTTATATAGTTTATATAGTTTAATATAGTTTTATATAGTTTTATATAGTATTATATAGTTTTATATAGCTTTATATTGTTTTATTAGTTTTATATAGCTTTATATAGTTTTATTAGTTGTATATGGTTTTATTAGTTTTATATAGTTTCATATTGTTTTATATAGTATTATATAGTTTTATATAGTTTTATTAGTTTTATATAGTTTTATATAGTTTCATATAGTTTTATATAGTTTTATATAGTTTAATATAGTTTTATATAGTTTCACATAGTTTTATATAGTATCATATAGTTTTATATAGTTTTATATAGCTTTATATAGTTTTATTAGTTTTATATAGTTTTATATAGTTTTATATAGTTTTATATAGTTTTCTATAGTTTTACATAGTTTTATATAGTTTTATATAGTTTTATAAAGTTTTATTAGTTTTATATAGTTTTATATACTTTTATATAGTTTTATTAGTTTTATATAGTATTATATAGTTTTATATAGTTTAATATAGTTTTATATAGTTTCACATAGTTTTATATAGTTTCATATAGTTTTATATAGTTTTATATAGGTTTATTAGTTTTATATAGTTTTATATAGTTTTGTATAGTTTTATATAGTTTTATATAGTTTTATTAGTTTTATATATTTTTATACAGTTTTATATAGTTTTATATAGTTCTCTATAATTTTGTATACGTTTATATAGTTTTATATAATTTTATATAGTTTTAAATAGTTTTATATAGTTCTTTATCATTTTGTATACCTTTATATAGTTCTATTAGTTTTAAATAGTTTAATATAGTTTTATATAGTTTCATATAGTTTTATATAGTTTTATATAGGTTTATTAGTTTTATATAATTTTATATAGTTTTATATAGTTTTATATAGTTTTATATAGTTTTATATTGTTTTATTAGTTTTAAATAGTTTCATATAGTTTTACATATTTTTATATAGTTTTATATAGTTTCATATAGTTTTATATAGTTTTATATAGTTTTATATAGTTTCATATAGTTTTATATAGTTGTATATAGTTTTAAATAGTTTAATATAGTTTTATATAGTTTTATATAGTTTCATATAGTTTTATATAGTTTTATATAGTTTATATAGTTTAATATAGTTTTATATAGTTTTATATAGTATTATATAGTTTTATATAGCTTTATATAGTTTTATTACTTTTATATAGTTTTATATAGTTTTATATAGTTTTATATAGTATTATATAGTATTATATAGTTTTAATAGCTTTATATAGTTTTATTAGTTTTATATAGTTTTATATAGTTTTATATAGTTTTATATAGATTTATATAGTTTTATATGGTTTTATTAGTTTTATATAGTTTCATATTGTTTTATATAGTATTATATGGTTTTATATAGTTTTATTAGTTTTATATAGTTTTATATAGTTTCATATAGTTTTATTAGTTTTATATAGTTTCATATAGTTTTATATAGTTTTATATAGTTTTATATAGTTTTATTAGTTTTATATAGTTTTATATACTTTTATATAGTTTTATTAGTTTTATATAGTATTATATAGTCTTATATAGTTTAATATAGTTTTATATAGTTTCACATAGTTTTATATAGTTTCATATAGTTTTATATAGTTTTATATAGGTTTATTAGTTTTATATAGGTTTATTAGTTTTATATAGTTTCATATAATTTTATATATTTTTATATAGTTTTATATAGTTTTATATAGTTTTATATAGTTTTATATAGTTTCACATAGTTTTATATAGTTTCATATAGTTTTATATAGTTTTATATAGGTTTATTAGTTTTATATAGTTTTATATAGTTTTATATAGTTTTATATAGTTTTATATAGTTTTATATAGTTTAATATAGTTTTATGTAGTTTTATATAGTTTTATATAGTTTTACATAGTTTTATATAGTTTTATATAGTTTTATATAGTTTTATATAGTTTTATATAGTTTTAATACAGTTTTAAATAGTTTAATATAGTTCTATATAGTTTTATATAGTTTTATTAGTTTTATATAGTTTTATACAGTTTTATATAGTTTTATTAGTTTTATATAGTTTCATATGGGTTTATATAGTATTATATAGTTTTATATAATTTTACATAGTTTTATATAGTATTATATAGTATTATATAGTTTTATATAGCTTTATATAGTTTTATTACTTTTATATAGTTTTATATAGTTTTATATAGTTTTATATAGTTTTATATAGTTTATATAGTTTAATATAGTTTTATATAGTTTTATATAGTATTATATAGTTTTATATAGCTTTATATTGTTTTATTAGTTTTATATAGTTTTATATAGTTTTATATAGTTTTATATAGTTTTATATACTTTTATATAGTTTTATATAGTATTATATAGTATTATACAGTTTTATATAGCTTTATATAGTTTTATTAGTTTTATATAATTTTATATAGTTTTATATAGTTTTATATAGTATTATATGGTTTTATATAGCTTTATATAGTTTTATTAGTTTTATATAGTTTTATATAGTTTTATATAGTTTTATGTAGTTTTATATAGTTTTATATAGTTTTATATGGTTTTATTAGTTTTATATAGTTTCATATTGTTTTACATAGTATTATATAGTTTTATATAGTTTTATATAGTTTTATATAGTTTCATATAGTTTTATATAGTTTTATATAGTTTTATATAGTTTTATATAGTTTTATATAGTTTTATATAGTTTTATATAGTTTTATATACTTTTATATAGTTTTATATAGTATTATATAGTATTATATAGTTTTATATAGCTTTATATAGTTTTATTAGTTGTATATGGTTTTATTAGTTTTATATAGTTTCATATTGTTTTATATAGTATTATATAGTTTTATATAGTTTTATTAGTTTTATATAGTTTTATATAGTTTCATATAGTTTTATATAGTTTTATTAGTTTTATATAGTTTCATATAGTTTTATATAGATTTATATAGTTTTATATAGTTTTATTAGTTTTATATATTTTTATACAGTTTTATATTGTTTTATATAGTTCTTTATAATTTTGCATAGTTTTATATAGTTTTATATAATTTTATATAGTTTTAAATCGTTTTAAATAGTTCTTTATCATTTTGTATACTTTTATATAGTTCTATTAGTTTTAAATAGTTTAATATAGTTTTATATAGTTTTATATAGGTTTATTAGTTTTATATAGTTTTATATAGTTTTATATAGTTTTATATAGTTTTATATAGTTTTATATAGTTTTATATTGTTTTATTAGTTTTAAATAGTTTCATATAGTTTTATATATTTTTATATAGTTTTATATAGCTTCATATAGTTTTATATAGTTTTATATAGTTTTATATAGTTTCATATAGTTTTATATAGTTTTATATAGTTTTATATAGTTTAATATAGTTTTATATAGTTATATAGTTTTATATAGTTTTATATAGTTTTATATGGTTTCATATAGTTTTATATAGTTTTATATAGTTTTATATAGTTTCATATAGTTTTATATAGTTTTATATAGTTTTATATAGTTTAATATAGTTTTATATAGTTATATAGTTTTATATAGTTTTATATAGTTTTATATAGAATTATATAGTTTTATATAGCTTTATATAGATTTATTAGTTTTATATAGTTTTATATAGTTTCATATAGTTTTATATAGTTTTATATAGTTTATATAGTTTAATATAGTTTTATATAGTTTTATATAGTATTATATAGTTTTATATAGCTTTATATATTTTTATTACTTTTATATAGTTTTATATAGTTTTATATAGTTTTATATAGTTTTATATAGTATTATATAGTATTATATAGTTTTATATAGTTTTATATAGTTTTATATAGTTTTATATAGTTTTATATAGTTTTATATAGTTTTATACAGTTTTATATACTTTTATATAGTTTTATATAGTATTATATAGTATTATATAGTTTTATATAGCTTTATATAGTTTTATTAGTTTTATATAGTTTTATATAGTTTTATATAGTTTTATATAGATTTATATAGTTTTATATGGTTTTATTAGTTTTATATAGTTTCATATTGTTTTATATAGTATTATATGGTTTTATATAGTTTTATTAGTTTTATATAGTTTTATATAGTTTTATATAGTTTCATATAGTTTTATATAGTTTTATTAGTTTTATATAGTTTCATATAGTTTTATATAGTTTTATATAGTTTTATATAGTTTTATTAGTTTTATACAGTTTTATATAGTTTTATATACTTTTATATAGTTTTATTAGTTTTATATAGTATTATATAGTTTTACTAGTTTTATATAGTTTTATATAGTTTTATATAGTTTTATATAGTTTTATATAGTTTTATATTGTTTTATTAGTTTTAAATAGTTTCATATAGTTTTACATATTTTTATATAGTTTTATATAGTTTCATATAGTTTTATATAGTTTTATATAGTTTTATATTGTTTTATTAGTTTTAAATAGTTTCATATAGTTTTATATATTTTTATATAGTTTTATATAGTTTCATATAGTTTTATATAGTTTTATATAGTTTTATATAGTTTCATATAGTTTTATATAGTTTTATATAGTTTTATATAGTTTTATATAGTTTAATATAGTTTTATATAGTTATATAGTTTTATATAGTTTTATATAGTTTTATATAGTTTTATATAGTTTTATATAGTTTTATATAGTTTTAATACAGTTTTAAATAGTTTAATATAGTTCTATATAGTTTTATATAGTTTTATTAGTTTTATATAGTTTTATACAGTTTTATATAGTTTTATATAGTTTTATATAGTTTTATTAGTTTTATATAGTTTCATATTGGTTTATATAGTATTATATAGTTTTATATAGTTTTATATAGTTATATAGTTTTATATAGTATTATATAGTATTATATAGTTTTATATAGCTTTATATAGTTTTATTACTTTTATATAGTTTTATATAATTTTATATAGTTTTGTATAGTTTTATATAGTTTTATATAGTTTTATATAGTTTTATATAGTTTTATATAGAATTATATAGTTTTATATAGTTTTATATAGTATTATATAGTTTTATATAGCTTTATATAGTTTTATTACTTTTATATAGTTTTATATAGTTTTATATAGTTTTATATAGTATTATATAGTATTATATAGTTTTAATAGCTTTATATAGTTTTATTAGTTTTATATAGTTTTATATAGTTTCATATAATTTTATATATTTTTATATAGTTTTATATAGTTTCATATAGTTTTATATAGTTTTCTATAGTTTTATATAGTATCATATAGTTTTATATAGTTTTATATAGCTTGATATAGTTTTATTAGTTTTATATAGTTTTATATAGTTTTATATAGTTTTATATAGTTTTATATAGTTTTCTATAGCTTTACATAGTTTTATATAGTTTTATATAGTTTTATATAGTTTTATATAGTTTTATATAGTTTTATATAGTTTTATTAGTTTTATATAGTTTTATATAGTTTTATATAGTTTTATATAGTTTTATATAGTTTTATATAGTTTTATATAGTATTATATAGTATTATATAGTTTTATATAGCTTTATATAGTTTTATTAGTTTGATATAGTTTTATATTGTTTTATATAGTTTTATATAGTTTTATATAGTTTTATATGGTTTTATTTGTTTTATATAGTTTCATATTGTTTTATATAGTATTATATAGTTTTATATAGTTTTATTAGTTTTATATAGTTTTATATAGTTTTATATAGTTTCATATAGATTTATATAGTTTTATTAGTTTTATATAGTTTCATATAGTTTTATATAGTTTCATATTGTTTTATATAGTATTATATAGTTTTATATAGTTTTATTAGTTTTATATAGTTTTATTAGTTTTATTAGTTTTATATAGTTTTATATAGTTTCATATAGTTTTATATAGTTTTATATAATATTATTAGTTTTATATAGTATTATATAGTTTTATATAGTTTTATTAGTTTTATATAGTTTTATTAGTTTTATTAGTTTTATATAGTTTTATATAGTTTCATATAGTTTTATATAGTTTTATATAATTTTATTAGTTTTATATAGTTTTATATAGTTTTATATAGTTTTATATAGTTTCATATAGTTTTATATAGTTTTCTATAGTTTTATATAGTATCATATAGTTTTATATAGTTTTATATAGCTTTATATAGTTTTATTAGTTTTATATAGTTTTATATAGTTTTATATAGTTTTAATACAGTTTTAAATAGTTTAATATAGTTCTATATAGTTTTATATAGTTTTATTAGTTTCATATAGTTTTATACAGTTTTATATAGTTTTATTAGTTTTATATAGTTTCATATGGGTTTATATAGTATTATATAGTTTTATATAATTTTACATAGTTTTATATAGTATTATATAGTATTATATAGTTTTATATAGCTTTATATAGTTTTATTACTTTTATATAGTTTTATATAGTTTTATATAGTTTTATATAGTTTTATATAGTTTATATAGTTTAATATAGTTTTATATAGTTTTATATAGTATTATATAGTTTTATATAGCTTTATATTGTTTTATTAGTTTTATATAGTTTTATATAGTTTTATATAGTTTTATATAGTTTTATATACTTTTATATAGTTTTATATAGTATTATATAGTATTATACAGTTTTATATAGCTTTATATAGTTTTATTAGTTTTATATAGTTTTATATAGTTTTATATAGTTTTATATAGTATTATATGGTTTTATATAGCTTTATATAGTTTTATTAGTTTTATATAGTTTTATATAGTTTTATATAGTTTTATGTAGTTTTATATAGTTTTATATAGTTTTATATGGTTTTATTAGTTTTATATAGTTTCATATTGTTTTACATAGTATTATATAGTTTTATATAGTTTTATATAGTTTTATATAGTTTCATATAGTTTTATATTGTTTTATTAGTTTTAAATAGTTTCATATAGTTTTATATATTTTTATATAGTTTTATATAGCTTCATATAGTTTTATATAGTTTTATATAGTTTTATATAGTTTCATATAGTTTTATATAGTTTTATATAGTTTTATATAGTTTAATATAGTTTTATATAGTTATATAGTTTTATATAGTTTTATATAGTTTTATATAGTTTCATATAGTTTTATATAGTTTTATATAGTTTTATATAGTTTCATATAGTTTTATATAGTTTTATATAGTTTTATATAGTTTAATATAGTTTTATATAGTTATATAGTTTTATATAGTTTTATATAGTTTTATATGGTTTTATATAGTTTTAATACAGATTTAAATAGTTTAATATAGTTCTATATAGTTTTATATAGTTTTATTAGTTCTATATAGTTTTATACAGTTTTATATAGTTTTATATAGTTTTATATAGTTTTATTAGTTTTATATAGTTTCATATTGGTTTATATAGTATTATATAGTTTTATATAGTTTTATATAGTTTTATATAGTTTTATATAGTATTATATAGTATTATATAGTTTTATATAGCTTTATATAGTTTTATTACTTTTATATAGTTTTATATAGTTTTATATAGTTTTGTATAGTTTTATATAGTTTTATATAGTTTTATATAGTTTTATATAGAATTATATAGTTTTATATAGCTTTATATAGATTTATTAGTTTTATATAGTTTTATATAGTTTCATATAGTTTTATATAGTTTTATATAGTTTATATAGTTTAATATAGTTTTATATAGTTTTATATAGTATTATATAGTTTTATATAGCTTTATATATTTTTATTACTTTTATATAGTTTTATATAGTTTTATATAGTTTTATATAGTTTTATATAGTATTATATAGTATTATATAGTTTTATATAGTTTTATATAGTTTTATATAGTTTTATATAGTTTTATATAGTTTTATATAGTTTTATACAGTTTTATATACTTTTATATAGTTTTATATAGTATTATATAGTATTATATAGTTTTATATAGCTTTATATAGTTTTATTAGTTTTATATAGTTTTATATAGTTTTATATAGTTTTATATAGATTTATATAGTTTTATATGGTTTTATTAGTTTTATATAGTTTCATATTGTTTTATATAGTATTATATGGTTTTATATAGTTTTATTAGTTTTATATAGTTTTATATAGTTTTATATAGTTTCATATAGTTTTATATAGTTTTATTAGTTTTATATAGTTTCATATAGTTTTATATAGTTTTATATAGTTTTATATAGTTTTATTAGTTTTATACAGTTTTATATAGTTTTATATACTTTTATATAGTTTTATTAGTTTTATATAGTATTATATAGTTTTATATAGTTTAATATAGTTTTTTATAGTTTCACATAGTTTTATATAGTTTCATATAGTTTTATATAGTTTTATATAGGTTTACTAGTTTTATATAGTTTTATATAGTTTTATATAGTTTTATATAGTTTTATATAGTTTTATATTGTTTTATTAGTTTTAAATAGTTTCATATAGTTTTACATATTTTTATATAGTTTTATATAGTTTCATATAGTTTTATATAGTTTTATATAGTTTTATATTGTTTTATTAGTTTTAAATAGTTTCATATAGTTTTATATATTTTTATATAGTTTTATATAGTTTCATATAGTTTTATATAGTTTTATATAGTTTTATATAGTTTCATATAGTTTTATATAGTTTTATATAGTTTTATATAGTTTTATATAGTTTAATATAGTTTTATATAGTTATATAGTTTTATATAGTTTTATATAGTTTTATATAGTTTTATATAGTTTTATATAGTTTTATATAGTTTTAATACAGTTTTAAATAGTTTAATATAGTTCTATATAGTTTTATATAGTTTTATTAGTTTTATATAGTTTTATACAGTTTTATATAGTTTTATATAGTTTTATATAGTTTTATTAGTTTTATATAGTTTCATATTGGTTTATATAGTATTATATAGTTTTATATAGTTTTATATAGTTATATAGTTTTATATAGTATTATATAGTATTATATAGTTTTATATAGCTTTATATAGTTTTATTACTTTTATATAGTTTTATATAATTTTATATAGTTTTGTATAGTTTTATATAGTTTTATATAGTTTTATATAGTTTTATATAGTTTTATATAGAATTATATAGTTTTATATAGTTTTATATAGTATTATATAGTTTTATATAGCTTTATATAGTTTTATTACTTTTATATAGTTTTATATAGTTTTATATAGTTTTATATAGTATTATATAGTATTATATAGTTTTAATAGCTTTATATAGTTTTATTAGTTTTATATAGTTTTATATAGTTTCATATAATTTTATATATTTTTATATAGTTTTATATAGTTTCATATAGTTTTATATAGTTTTCTATAGTTTTATATAGTATCATATAGTTTTATATAGTTTTATATAGCTTTATATAGTTTTATTAGTTTTATATAGTTTTATATAGTTTTATATAGTTTTATATAGTTGTCTATAGCTTTACATAGTTTTATATAGTTTTATATAGTTTTATATAGTTTTATATAGTTTTATATAGTTTTATTAGTTTTATATAGTTTTATATAGTTTTATATAGTTTTATATAGTTTTATATAGTTTTATATAGTTTTATATAGTATTATATAGTATTATATAGTTTTATATAGCTTTATATAGTTTTATTAGTTTGATATAGTTTTATATTGTTTTATATAGTTTTATATAGTTTTATATAGTTTTATATGGTTTTATTTGTTTTATATAGTTTCATATTGTTTTATATAGTATTATATAGTTTTATATAGTTTTATTAGTTTTATATAGTTTTATATAGTTTTATATAGTTTCATATAGATTTATATAGTTTTATTAGTTTTATATAGTTTCATATAGTTTTATATAGTTTCATATTGTTTTATATAGTATTATATAGTTTTATATAGTTTTATTAGTTTTATATAGTTTTATTAGTTTTATTAGTTTTATATAGTTTTATATAGTTTCATATAGTTTTATATAGTTTTATATAATATTATTAGTTTTATATAGTATTATATAGTTTTATATAGTTTTATTAGTTTTATATAGTTTTATTAGTTTTATTAGTTTTATATAGTTTTATATAGTTTCATATAGTTTTATATAGTTTTATATAATTTTATTAGTTTTATATAGTTTTATATAGTTTTATATAGTTTTATATAGTTTCATATAGTTTTATATAGTTTTCTATAGTTTTATATAGTATCATATAGTTTTATATAGTTTTATATAGCTTTATATAGTTTTATTAGTTTTATATAGTTTTATATAGTTTTATATAGTTTTATATAGTTTTCTATAGTTTTACATAGTTTTATATAGTTTTATATAGTTTTATATAGTTTTATATAGTTTTATATAGTTTTATATAGTTTTATATAGTTTTATATAGTTTTATATAGTTTTATATAGTTTTATATAGTTTTCTATAGTTTTACATAGTTTTATATAGTTTTATATAGTTTTATATAGTTTTATATAGTTTTATATAGTTTTATATAGTTTTATATAGTTTTATATAGTTTCATATAGATTTATATAGTTTTATTAGTTTTATATAGTTTCATATAGTTTTATATAGTTTCATATTGTTTTATATAGTATTATATAGTTTTATATAGTTTTATTAGTTTTATATAGTTTTATTAGTTTTATTAGTTTTATATAGTTTTATATAGTTTCATATAGTTTTATATAGTTTTATATAATTTTATTAGTTTTATATAGTATTATATAGTTTTATTAGTTTTATACAGTTTTATTGGTTTTATTAGTTTTATATAGTTTTATATAGTTTCATATAGTTTTATATAGTTTTATATAATTTTATTAGTTTTATATAGTTTTATATAGTTTTATATAGTTTTATATAGTTTTATATAGTTTTATTAGTTTTATATAGTTTTATATACTTTTATATAACTTTATTAGTTTTATATAGTATTATATAGTTTTATATAGTTTAATATAGTTTTATATAGTTTCACATAGTTTTATATAGTTTCATATAGTTTTATATAGTTTTATATAGGTTTATTAGTTTTATATAGTTTTATATAGTTTTATATAATTTTATATAGTTTTATATAGTTTTATATAGTTTAATATAGTTTTATATAGTTTTATATAGTTTTATATAGTTTTATATAGTTTTATATAGTTTTGTATAGTTTTATATAGTTTATATAGTTTAATATAGTTTTATATAGTTTTATATAGTATTATATAGTTTTATATAGCTTTATATAGTTTTATTAGTTTTATATAGTTTTATATAGTTTTATATAGTTTTATATAGTTTTATATAATTTTATTAGTTTTATATAGTTTTATATAGTTTCATATAGTTCTATATAGTTTTATATAGTTTTATTAGTATTATATAGTTTTATACAGTTTTATATAGTTTTATTAGTTTTATATAGTTTCATATGGGTTTATATAGTATTATATAGTTTTATATAATTTTACATAGTTTTATATAGTATTATATAGTATTATATAGTTTTATATAGCTTTATATAGTTTTATTACTTTTATATAGTTTTATATAGTTTTATATAGTTTTATATAGTTTTATATAGTTTTATATAGTTTATATAGTTTAATATAGTTTTATATAGTTTTATATAGTATTATATAGTTTTATATAGCTTTATATAGTTTTATTAGTTTTATATAGTTTTATATAGTTTTATATAGTTTTATATAGTATTATATGGTTTTATATAGCTTTATATAGTTTTATTAGTTTTATATAGTTTTATATAGTTTTATATAGTATTATATAGTATTATATAGTTTTATATAGCTTTATATCGTTTTATTAGTTTTATATGGTTTTATTAGTTTTAAATAGTTTCATATAGTTTTATATATTTTTATATAGTTTTATATAGTTTCATATAGTTTTATATAGTTTTATATAGTTTTATATAGTTTCATATAGTTTTATATAGTTTTATATAGTTTTATATAGTTTTATATAGTTTAATATAGTTTTATATAGTTATATAGTTTTATATAGTTTTATATAGTTTTATATAGTTTTATATAGTTTTATATAGTTTTATATAGTTTTAATACAGTTTTAAATAGTTTAATATAGTTCTATATAGTTTTATATAGTTTTATTAGTTTTATATAGTTTTATACAGTTTTATATAGTTTTATATAGTTTTATATAGTTTTATTAGTTTTATATAGTTTCATATTGGTTTATATAGTATTATATAGTTTTATATAGTTTTATATAGTTATATAGTTTTATATAGTATTATATAGTATTATATAGTTTTATATAGCTTTATATAGTTTTATTACTTTTATATAGTTTTATATAATTTTATATAGTTTTGTATAGTTTTATATAGTTTTATATAGTTTTATATAGTTTTATATAGTTTTATATAGTTTTATATAGAATTATATAGTTTTATATAGCTTTATATAGATTTATTAGTTCTATATAGTTTTATATAGTTTCATATAGTTTTATATAGTTTTATATAGTTTATATAGTTTAATATAGTTTTATATAGTTTTATATAGTATTATATAGTTTTATATAGCTTTATATAGTTTTATTACTTTTATATAGTTTTATATAGTTTTATATAGTTTTATATAGTATTATATAGTATTATATAGTTTTAATAGCTTTATATAGTTTTATTAGTTTTATATAGTTTTATATAGTTTCATATAATTTTATATATTTTTATATAGTTTTATATAGTTTCATATAGTTTTATATAGTTTTCTATAGTTTTATATAGTATCATATAGTTTTATATAGTTTTATATAGCTTTATATAGTTTTATATAGTTTTATTAGTATTATATAGTTTTATATAGTTTTATATAGTTTTATATAGTTTTATATAGTTTTATATAGTTTTATATAGTATTATATAGTATTATATAGTTTTATATAGCTTTATATAGTTTTATTAGTTTGATATAGTTTTATATTGTTTTATATAGTTTTATTAGTTTTATATAGTTTTATATAGTTTTATATAGTTTTATATAGTTTTATATAGTTTTATATAGTTTTATATAGTATTATATAGTATTATATAGTTTTATATAGCTTTATATAGTTTTATTAGTTTGATATAGTTTTATATTGTTTTATATAGTTTTATATAGTTTTATATAGTTTTATATGGTTTTATTTGTTTTATATAGTTTCATATTGTTTTATATAGTATTATATAGTTTTATATAGTTTTATTAGTTTTATATAGTTTTATATAGTTTTATATAGTTTCATATAGATTTATATAGTTTTATTAGTTTTATATAGTTTCATATAGTTTTATATAGTTTCATATTGTTTTATATAGTATTATATAGTTTTATATAGTTTTATTAGTTTTATATAGTTTTATTAGTTTTATTAGTTTTATATAGTTTTATATAGTTTCATATAGTTTTATATAGTTTTATATAATTTTATTAGTTTTATATAGTATTATATAGTTTTATATAGTTTTATTAGTTTTATATAGTTTTATTAGTTTTATTAGTTTTATATAGTTTTATATAGTTTCATATAGTTTTATATAGTTTTATATAATTTTATTAGTTTTATATAGTTTTATATAGTTTTATATAGTTTTATATAGTTTTATATAGTTTTATTAGTTTTATATAGTTTTATATACTTTTATATAACTTTATTAGTTTTATATAGTATTATATAGTTTTATATAGTTTAATATAGTTTTATATAGTTTCACATAGTTTTATATAGTTTCATATAGTTTTATATAGTTTTATATAGGTTTATTAGTTTTATATAGTTTTATATAGTTTTATATAGTTTTATATAGTTTTATATAGTTTTATATAGTTTAATATAGTTTTATATAGTTTTATATAGTTTTATATAGTTTTATATAGAATTATATAGTTTTATATAGCTTTATATAGATTTATTAGTTTTATAAAGTTTTATATAGTTTCATATAGTTTTATATAGTTTTATATAGTTTATATAGTTTAATATAGTTTTATATAGTTTTATATAGTATTATATAGTTTTATATAGCTTTATATAGTTTTATTACTTTTATATAGTTTTATATAGTTTTATATAGTTTTGTATAGTTTTATATAGTTTTATATAGTTTTATATAGTTTTATATAGAATTATATAGTTCTATATAGCTTTATATAGATTTATTAGTTTTATATAGTTTTATATAGTTTTATTAGTTTTATATAGTTTTATATAGTCTTAATATTGTTATATAGTTTTATATAGTTTAATATAGTTTTATATAGTTTTAAATAGTTTTATATAGTATTATATAGTATTATATAGCTTTATATAGTTTTATATAGTTTTATATAGTTTTATATAGTTTTATATAGTTTTATATAGTTTTATATAGTTTTATATAGTTTTATATAGTTTTATATAGTTTTATATACTTTTATATAGTTTTATATACTATTATATAGTATTATATAGTTTTAATAGCTTTATATAGTTTTATTAGTTTTATATAGTTTTATATAGTTTTATATAGTTTTATATAATTTTATATAGATTTATATAGTTTTATATGGTTTTATTAGTTTTATATAGGTTTATTAGTTTTATATAGTTTTATATAGTTTTAGATAGTTTTATATTGTTTTATTAGTTTTAAATAGTTTCATATAGTTTTATATATTTTTATATAGTTTTATATAGTTTCATATAGTTTTATATATTTTTATATAGTTTTATATAGTTTCATATAGTTTTATATAGTTTTCTATAGTTTTATATAGTTTCATATAGTTTTATATAGTTTTATATAGCTTTATATAGTTTTATTAGTTTTATATAGTTTTATTAGTTTTATATAGTTTTATATAGTTTTATATAGTTTTCTATAGTTTTCTATAGTTTTATATAGTTTTATATAGTTTTATATAGTTTTATATAGTTTTATATAGTTTTATTAGTTTTATATAGTTTATATAGTTTTATATAGTTTTATATAGTTTTATATAGTTTTATATAGTTTTATATAGTTTTATATAGTATTATATAGTATTATATAGTTTTATATAGCTTTATATAGTTTTATTAGTTTTATATAGTTTTATATTGTTTTATATAGTTTTATATAGTTTTATATAGTTTTATATGGATTTATTAGTTTTATATAGTTTCATATTGTTTTATATAGTATTATATAGTTTTATATAGTTTTATTAGTTTTATATAGTTTTATATAGTTTTATATAGTTTCATATAGTTTTATATAGTTTTATATAGTTTATATAGTTTAATATAGTTTTATATAGTTTTATATAGTATTATATAGTTTTATATAGCTTTATATAGTTTTATTACTTTTATATAGTTTTATATAGTTTTATATAGTTTTATATAGTTTTATATAGTATTATATAGTATTCTATAGTTTTAATAGCTTTATATAGTTTTATTAGTTTTATATAGTTTTATATAGTTTTATATAGTTTTATATAGATTTATATAGTTTTATATGGTTTTATTAGTTTTATATAGTTTCATATTGTTTTATATAGTATTATATGGTTTTATATAGTTTTATTAGTTTTATATAGTTTTATATAGTTTCATATAGTTTTATATAGTTTTATTAGTTTTATATAGTTTCATATAGTTTTATATAGTTTTATATAGTTTTATATAGTTTTATTAGTTTTATATAGTTTTATATACTTTTATATAGTTTTATTAGTTTTATATAGTATTATATAGTTTTATATAGTTTAATATAGTTTTATATAGTTTCACATAGTTTTATATAGTTTCATATAGTTTTATATAGTTTTATATAGGTTTATTAGTTTTATATAGTTTCATATAATTTTATATATTTTTATATAGTTTTAAATAGTTTCATATAGTTTTATATATTTTTATATAGTTTTATATAGTTTCATATAGTTTTATATAGTTTTATATAGTTTTATATAGTTTCATATAGTTTTATATAGTTTTATATAGTTTTATATAGTTTAATATAGTTTTATATAGATTTATATAGTTTTATTAGTTTTATATAGTTTCATATAGTTTTATATAGTTTCGTATTGTTTTATATAGTATTATATAGTTTTATATAGTTTTATTAGTTTTATATAGTTTTATTAGTTTTATTAGTTTTATATAGTTTTATATAGTTTCATATAGTTTTATGTAGTTTTATATAATTTTATTAGTTTTTATATAGTATTATATAGTTTTATTAGTTTTATATAGTTTTATTGGTTTTATTAGTTTTATATAGTTTTATATAGTTTCATATAGTTTTATATAGTTTTATATAATTTTATTAGTTTTATATAGTTTTATATAGTTTTATATAGTTTTATATAGTTTTATATAGTTTTATTAGTTTATATAGTTTTATATACTTTTATATAACTTTATTAGTTTTATATAGTATTATATAGTTTTATATAGTTTAATATAGTTTTATATAGTTTCACATAGTTTTATATAGTTTCATATAGTTTTATATAGTTTTATATAGGTTTATTAGTTTTATATAGTTTTATATAGTTTTATATAATTTTATATAGTTTTATATAGTTTTATATAGTTTAATATAGTTTTATATAGTTTTATATAGTTTTATATAGTTTTATATAGTTTTATATAGTTTTATATAGTTTTGTATAGTTTTATATAGTTTTATATAGTTTTATATAGTTTTAATACAGTTTTAAATAGTTTAATATAGTTCTATATAGTTTTATATAGTTTTATTAGTATTATATAGTTTTATACAGTTTTATATAGTTTTATTAGTTTTATATAGTTTCATATGGGTTTATATAGTATTATATAGTTTTATATAATTTTACATAGTTTTATATAGTATTATATAGTATTATATAGTTTTATATAGCTTTATATAGTTTTATTACTTTATACAGTTTTATATAGTTTTATATAGTTTTATATAGTTTTATATAGTTTTATATAGTTTATATAGTTTAATATAGTTTTATATAGTTTTATATAGTATTATATAGTTTTATATAGCTTTATATAGTTTTATTAGTTTTATATAGTTTTATATAGTTTTATATAGTTTTATATAGTATTATATGGTTTTATATAGCTTTATATAGTTTTATTAGTTTTATATAGTTTTATATAGTTTTATATAGTATTATATAGTATTATATAGTTTTATATAGCTTTATATAGTTTTATTAGTTTTATATGGTTTTATTAGTTTTATATAGTTTCATATTGTTTTATATAGTATTATATAGTTTTATATAGTTTTATTAGTTTTATATAGTTTTATATAGTTTCATATAGTTTTATATAGTTTTATTAGTTTTATATAGTTTCATATAGTTTTATATAGTTTTATATAGTTTTATATAGTTTTATTAGTTTTATATATTTTTATACAGTTTTATATAGTTTTATATAGTTCTTTATAATTTTGTATAGTTTTATATAGTTTTATATAATTTTATATAGTTTTAAATAGTTTTAAATAGTTCTTTATCATTTTGTATACTTTTATACAGTTCTATTAGTTTTAAATAGTTTAATATAGTTTTATATAGTTTCATATAGTTTTATATAGTTTTATATAGGTTTATTAGTTTTATATAGTTTTATATAGTTTTATATAGTTTTATATAGTTTTATATAGTTTTATATAGTTTTATATAGTTTCATATAGTTTTATATAGTTTTATATAGTTTTATTAGTATTATATAGTTTTATACAGTTTTATATAGTTTTATTAGTTTTATATAGTTTCATATGGGTTTATATAGTATTATATAGTTTTATATAATTTTACATAGTTTTATATAGTATTATATAGTATTATATAGTTTTATATAGCTTTATATAGTTTTATTACTTTTATACAGTTTTATATAGTTTTATATAGTTTTATATAGTTTTATATAGTTTTATATAGTTTATATAGTTTAATATAGTTTTATATAGTTTTATATAGTATTATATAGTTTTATATAGCTTTATATAGTTTTATTAGTTTTATATAGTTTTATATAGTTTTATATAGTTTTATATAGTATTATATGGTTTTATATAGCTTTATATAGTTTTATTAGTTTTATATAGTTTTATATAGTTTTATATAGTATTATATAGTATTATATAGTATTATATAGTTTTATATAGCTTTATATAGTTTTATTAGTTTTATATGGTTTTATTAGTTTTATATAGTTTCATATTGTTTTATATAGTATTATATAGTTTTATATAGTTTTATTAGTTTTATATAGTTTTATATAGTTTCATATAGTTTTATATAGTTTTATTAGTTTTATATAGTTTCATATAGTTTTATATAGTTTTATATAGTTTTATATAGTTTTATTAGTTTTATATATTTTTATACAGTTTTATATAGTTTTATATAGTTCTTTATAATTTTGTATAGTTTTATATAGTTTTATATAATTTTATATAGTTTTAAATAGTTTTAAATAGTTCTTTATCATTTTGTATACTTTTATACAGTTCTATTAGTTTTAAATAGTTTAATATAGTTTTATATAGTTTCATATAGTTTTATATAGTTTTATATAGGTTTATTAGTTTTATATAGTTTTATATAGTTTTATATAGTTTTATATAGTTTTATATAGTTTTATATAGTTTTATATAGTTTCATATAGTTTTATATAGTTTTATATAGTTTTATATAGTTTAATATAGTTTTATATAGTTTCATATAGTTTTATATAGTTTTATATAGTTTTATATAGTTTAATATAGTTTTATATAGTTATATAGTTTTATATAGTTTTATTAGTTTTATATAGTTTCATATTGGTTTATATAGTATTATATAGTTTTATATAGTTTTATATAGTTTTATATAGTTTTATATAGTACTATATAGTATTATGTAGTTTTATATAGCTTTATATAGTTTTATTACTTTTATATAGTTTTATATAGTTTTATATAGTTTTGTATAGTTTTATATAGTTTTATATAGTTTTATATAGTTTTATATAGTTTTATATAGAATTATATAGTTTTATATAGCTTTATATAGATTTATTAGTTTTATATAGTTTTATATAGTTTCATATAGTTTTATATAGTTTTATATAGTTTATATAGTTTAATATAGTTTTATATAGTTTTATATAGTATTATATAGTTTTATATAGCTTTATATATTTTTATTACTTTTATATAGTTTTATATAGTTTTATATAGTTTTATATAGTTTTATATAGTATTATATAGTATTATATAGTTTTATATAGTTTTATATAGTTTTATATAGTTTTATATAGTTTTATATAGTTTTATATAGTTTTATATAGTTTTATATAGTTTTATGTAGTTTTATATAGTTTTATATACTTTTATATAGTTTTATATAGTATTATATAGTATTATATAGTTTTATATAGCTTTATATAGTTTTATTAGTTTTATACAGTTTTATATAGTTTTATATAGTTTTATATAGATTTATATAGTTTTATATGGTTTTATTAGTTTTATATAGTTTCATATTGTTTTATATAGTATTATATGGTTTTATATAGTTTTATTAGTTTTATATTGTTTTATATAGTTTCATATAGTTTTATATAGTTTTATTAGTTTTATATAGTTTCATATAGTTTTATATAGTTTTATATAGTTTTATATAGTTTTATATAGTTTTATTAGTTTTATATAGTTTTATATACTTTTATATAGTTTTATTAGTTTTATATAGTATTATATAGTTTTATATAGTTTAATATAGTTTTATATAGTTTCACATAGTTTTATATAGATTCATATAGTTTTATATAGTTTTATATAGGTTTATTAGTTTTATATAGTTTTATATAGTTTTATATAGTTTTATATAGTTTTATATAGTTTTATTAGTTTTATATATTTTTATACAGTTTTATATAGTTTTATATAGTTCTTTATAATTTTGTATATGTTTATATAGTTTTATATAATTTTAAATAGTTTTAAATAGTTTTATATAGTTCTTTATCATTTTGTATACTTTTATATAGTTCTATTAGTTTTAAATAGTTTAATATAGTTTTATATAGTTTCATATAGTTTTATATAGTTTTATATAGGTTTATTAGTTTTATATAATTTTATATAGTTTTATATAGTTTTATATAGTTTTATATAGTTTTATATTGTTTTATTAGTTTTAAATAGTTTCATATAGTTTTACATATTTTTATATAGTTTTATATAGTTTCATATAGTTTTATATAGTTTTATATAGTTTTATATAGTTTCATATAGTTTTATATAGTTTTATATAGTTTTATATAGTTTAATATAGTTTTATATAGTTATATAGTTTTATATAGTTTTATATAGTTTTATATAGTTTTATATAGTTTTATATAGTTTTAATACAGTTTTAAATAGTTTAATATAGTTCTATATAGTTTTATATAGTTTTATTAGTTTTATATAGTTTTATACAGTTTTATATAGTTTTATATAGTTTTATATAGTTTTATTAGTTTTATATAGTTTCATATTGGTTTATATAGTATTATATAGTTTTATATAGTTTTATATAGTTTTATATAGTATTATATAGTATTATATAGTTTTATATAGCTTTATATAGTTTTATTACTTTTATATAGTTTTATATAATTTTATATAGTTTTGTATAGTTTTATATAGTTTTATATAGTTTTATATAGTTTTATATAGTTTTATATAGAATTATATAGTTTTATATAGCTTTATATAGATTTATTAGTTTTATAAAGTTTTATATAGTTTCATATAGTTTTATATAGTTTTATATAGTTTATATACTTTAATATAGTTTTATATAGTTTTATATAGTATTATATAGTTTTATATAGCTTTATATAGTTTTATTACTTTTATATAGTTTTATATAGAATTATATAGTTTTATATAGCTTTATATAGATTTATTAGTTTTATATAGTTTTATATAGTTTTATTAGTTTTATATAGTTTCATATAGTTTTATATAGTTTTATATAGTTTATATAGTTTAATATAGCTTTATATAGTTTTATATAGTTTTATATAGTTTTATATAGTTTTATATAGTTTTATATAGTTTTATATACTTTTATATAGTTTTATATACTATTATATAGTATTATATAGTTTTAATAGCTTTATATAGTTTTATTAGTTTTATATAGTTTTATATAGTTTTATATAGTTTTATATAGATTTATATAGTTTTATATGGTTTTATTAGTTTTCTATAGTTTCATATTGTTTTATATAGTATTATATGGTTTTATATAGTTTTATTAGTTTTATATAGTTTTATATAGTTTCATATAGTTTTATATAGTTTTATTAGTTTTATATAGTTTCATATAGTTTTATATAGTTTTATATAGTTTTATATAGTTTTAATAGTTTTATATAGTTTTATATACTTTTATATAGTTTTATTAGTTTTATATAGTATTATATAGTTTTATATAGTTTAATATAGTTTTATATAGTTTCACATAGTTTTATATAGTTTCATATAGTTTTATATAGTTTTATATAGGTTTATTAGTTTTATATAGTTTTATATAGTTTTATATAGTTTTATATAGTTTTATATAGTTTTATATTGTTTTATTAGTCTTAAATAGTTTCATATAGTTTTATATATTTTTATATAGTTTTATATAGTTTCATATAGTTTTATATATTTTTATATAGTTTTATATAGATTCATATAGTTTTATATAGTTTTCTATAGTTTTATATAGTTTCATATAGTTTTATATAGTTTTATATAGCTTTATATAGTTTTATTAGTTTTATATAGTTTTATATAGTTTTATATAGTTTTATATAGTTTTCTATAGTTTTATATAGTTTTATATAGTTTTATATAGTTTTATATAGTTTTATATAGTTTTATATAGTTTTATTAGTTTTATATAGTTTCATATAGTTTTATATAGTTTCATATTGTTTTATATAGTATTATATAGTTTTATATAGTTTTATTAGTTTTATATAGTTTTATTAGTTTTATTAGTTTTATATAGTTTTATATAGTTTCATATAGTTTTATATAGTTTTATATAATTTTATTAGTTTTATATAGTATTATATAGTTTTATATAGTTTTATTAGTTTTATATAGTTTTATTAGTTTTATTAGTTTTATATAGTTTTATATAGTTTCATATAGTTTTATATAGTGTTATATAATTTTATTAGTTTTATATAGTTTTATATAGTTTTATATAGTTTTATATAGTTTTATTAGTTTTATATAGTTTTATATACTTTTATATAACTTTATTAGTTTTATATAGTATTATATAGTTTTATATAGTTTAATATAGTTTTATATAGTTTCACATAGTTTTATATAGTTTCATATAGTTTTATATAGTTTTATATAGGTTTATTAGTTTTATATAGTTTTATATAGTTTTATATAGTTTTATATAGTTTTATATAGTTTTATATAGTTTAATATAGTTCTATATAGTTTTATATAGTTTTATTAGTTTTATATAGTTTTATACAGTTTTATATAGTTTTATTAGTTTTATATAGTTTCATATGGGTTTATATAGTATTATATAGTTTTATATAGTTTTATATAGTTTAATATAGTATTATATAGTATTATATAGTTTTATATAGTTTTATATAGTTTTATATAGTTTTATATTGTTTTATTAGTTTTAAATAGTTTCATATAGTTTTATATATTTTTATATAGTTTTATATAGTTTCATATAGTTTTATATAGTTTTATATTGTTTTATATAGTTTTATATAGTTTTATATAGTTTTATATAGTCTCATATAGTTTTATATAGTATTATATAGTTTTATATAGTTTTATATAGTTTTGTATAGTTTTATATAGTTTTATTAGTTTTATATAGATTGATATTGTTTTATATAGTTTTATATTGTTTTATTAGTTTTATATAGTTTCATATAGTTTTATATAGTATTATATAGTTTCATTTAGTTTTATGTAGTTTTATATAGTTTTATATAGTATTATATGGTTTCATTTAGTTTTATATAGTTTTATATTGTTTTATTAGTTTTATATAGTTTAATATAGTTTTATATAGTTTTATATAGTTTCATTTACTTTTATATAGTTTTATATTGTTTTTTAGTTTTATATAGTTTTATATAGTTTTATATAGTTTTATATAGTTTTATATAGTTTTGAATAGTTTTATATAGTATTATTAGTTTTATATAGATTCATATTGTTTTATATAGTATTATATAGTTTTATACAGTTTTATATAGTTTTATATAGTTTTATATAGTTTTATATAATCTTATTAGTTTTATATAGTTTAATATCGTTTTATATAGTATTATATAGTTTTATATAGTTTTATATAGTTTTATATAGTTTTGTATAGTTTTATATAGTTTTATTAGTTTTATATAGATTCATATTGTTTTATATAGTTTTATATTGTTTTATTAGTTTTATATATTTTCATATAGTTTCATATAGTTTTATATAGTATTATATAGTTTTATATAGTTTTATATAGTTTAATATAGTTTTATATTGTTTTATAAAGTTTTATATAGTTTTATTAGTTTTATATAGTTTTATACAGTTTTATATAGTTTTATATAGTTTTATATAGTTTTATTAGTTTTATATAGTTTCATATTGGTTTATATAGTTTTATATAGTTTTATATAGTTTTATATAGTTTTATATAGTTTTATATAGTTTTATATAGTTTTATATAGTTTTATATAGTTTTATATAGTTTTATACAGTTTAATATATTTTCATATAGTTTTATATAGTATTATATAGTTTTATATAGTTTGATTAGTTTTATATAGTTTTATATAGTTTTATATAGTTTTATATAGTTTTATATAGTTTTATATAGTTTTATATTGTTTTATCAGTTTTATATAGTTTTATATAGTTTTATATAGTTTTAATACAGTTTTAAATAGTTTAATATAGTTCTATATAGTTTTATATAGTTTTATTAGTTTTATATAGTTTTATACAGTTTTATATAGTTTTATATAGTTTTATATATTTTTATATACATTTATATAGTTTTATATTATATTATACAGTTTTATACAGTTTTATTAGTTTTATATGGTTTTATATAGTTTTATATAGTTCTAATACAGTTTTAAATAGTATAATATAGTTCTATATAGTTTTATATAGTTTTATATAGTATTATATAGTTTTGTACAGGTTTATTACTATTATATAGTTTTATATAGTTCTATATAGTTTCATATAGTTTTATATAGTATTATATAGTTTTATACAGTTTTATTAGTATTATATAGTTTTATATAGTTTTATATAGTTCTATATAGTTTCATATAGTTTTATTAGTTTTATATAGTTTTATATAGTTTTATATAGTTTTATTTGTTTTATATAGTTTTATATAGTTTTATATAGTTTAATATAGTTTTATATAGTTTCATATAGTTTTATATAGTTTTGTATCGTTTTATATAGTTTCATATAGTTTTATATAGTTTTATACAGTTTTATATAGTTTTCTATAGTTTTCTATAGTTTTATATAGTTTTATATAGATTATATAGTTTTATATAGTTTTATATAGTTTTATATAGTTTCATATAATTTTATATAGTTTTATATAGTTTCATATAATTTGATATAGTTTCATATAGTTTTATATAGTATTATATAGTTTCATTTAGTTTTATATAGTTTTATATAGTTTTATATAGTATTATATAGTTTCATGTAGTTTTATATAGTTTTATATTGTTTAATTAGTTTTATATAGTTTTAATACAGTTTTAAACAGATTAATATAGTTCGATATAGTTTTATATAGTTTTATTAGTTTTATTAGTTTTACTAGTTTTATCTATTATTATATAGCTTCATTTAGTTTTATATAGTTTTATATTGTTTTATTAGTTTTATATAGTTTCATATAGTTTTATATAGTTTCATATAGTTTTATATAGTTTCATATAGTTTTATATAGTTTTATATAGGTTTATTAGTTTTATATAGTTTTATATAGTTTTATATAGTTTTATATAGTTTTATATAGTTTATATAGTTTAATATAGTTTTATATAGTTTTATATAGTATTATATAGTTTTATATAGCTTTATATAGTTATATTAGTTTTATATAGTTTAATATAGTTTTATATAGTTTTATATAGTTTTATATACTTTTATATAGTTTTATATAGTATTATATATTATTATATAGTTTTATATAGCTTTATATAGTTTTATTAGTTTTATATAGTTTTATATAGTTTTATATAGTTTTATATAGTATTATATGGTTTTATATAGCTTTATATAGTTTTATTAGTTTTATATAGTTTTATATAGTTTTATATAGTTTTAAGTAGTTTTATATAGTTTTATATAGTTTTATATGGTTTTATTAGTTTTATATAGTTTCATATTGTTTTACATAGTATTATATAGTTTTAT
This sequence comes from Nomia melanderi, assembly GCF_051020985.1. Taxonomy (NCBI): domain Eukaryota; kingdom Metazoa; phylum Arthropoda; class Insecta; order Hymenoptera; family Halictidae; genus Nomia; species Nomia melanderi. The sequence continues at coordinate 20,399 of NW_027475450.1, read as the reverse complement.
ATAGGTTTATTAGTTTTATATAGTTTTATATAGTTTTATATAGTTTTATATAGTTTTATATAGTTTTATATAGTTTTATATTGTTTTATTAGTTTTAAATAGTTTCATATAGTTTTATATATTTTTATATAGTTTTATATAGTTTCATATAGTTTTATATAGTTTTATATTGTTTTATATAGTTTTATATAGTTTTATATAGTTTTATATACTTTTATATAGTTTTATATAGTATTATATAGTATTATATAGTTTTATATAGCTTTATATAGTTTTATTAGTTTTATATGGTTTTATTAGTTTTATATAGTTTCATATTGTTTTATATATTATTATATAGTTTTATATAGTTTTATTTGTTTTATATAGTTTTATATAGTTTCATATAGTTTTATATAGTTTTATATAGTTTTATATAGTTTCATATAGTTTTATATAGTTTTATATAGTTTTATATAGTTTAATATAGTTTTATATAGCTTTATATGGATTTATATAGTTTTATATAGTTTTATATAGTTTTATATAGTTTTATATAGTTTTATATAGTTTTAATACAGTTTTAAATAGTTTAATATAGTTCCATATAGTTTTATATAGTTTTATATATTTTTATATAGTTTTATATAGTTTCATATAGTTTTATATAGTTTTATATTGTTTTATATAGTTTTATATAGTTTTATATAGTTTTATATAATTTCATATAGTTTTATATAGTATTAAATAGTTTCATATAGTTTAATATAGTTTTATATAGTTTTATATTGTTTTATATAGTTTTATATAGTTTTATATAGTTTTATATAGTTTTATATAGTTTTATATAGTTTTATATAGTTTCATATAATTTTATATAGTTTTATTTAATTTCATATAGTTTTATATAGTATTATATAGTTTCATGTAGTTTTATATAGTTTTATATTGTTTAATTAGTTTTATATAGTTTTAATACAGTTTTAAATAGTTTAATATAGTTTTATACAGTTTTATATAGTTTTATATAGTTTTATATTGTTTTATTAGTTTTATATAGTTTTATATAGTTTTATATAGTTTTATATAGTTTTATATAGTTTTATACAGTTTAATATATTTTCATATAGTTTTATATAGTATTATATAGTTTTATATAGTTTTATATAGTTTGATTCGTTTTATATAGTTTCATATAGTTTTATATAGTTTTATATAGTTTTATATAGTTTCATATAGTTTTATATAGAATTATATAGTTTCATTTAGTTTTATATAGTTTTATATAGCTTTATATGGTATTATATAGTTTCAATTAGTTTTATATAGTTTTACATTGTTTTATTAGTTTTATATTGTTTCATATTGTTTTATATAGTTTTATATAGTTTTCACAGTTTCATATAATTTTATATTGTTTTATATAGTTTTATATAGTTTTATGTAGTTTCATATAGTTTTATATAGTATTATATAGTTTCATATAGTTTTATATAGTTTTAAATAGTTTAATATAGTTCTATATACTTTTATATAGTTTTATTAGTTTTATTAGTTTTATTAGTTTTATATAGTATTATATAGTTTCACTTAGTTTTATATAGTTTTATATTGTTTTATTAGTTTTATATAGTTTCATATAGTTTTATATAGTTTTATATAGTTTTATATAGTTTTATATAGTCTCATATAGTTTTATATAGTATTATATAATTTTATATAGTTTTATATAGTTTTGTATAGTTTTATATAGTTTTATTAGTTTTATATAGATTCATATTGTTTTATATAGTTTTATATTGTTTTATTAGTTTTACATAGTTTCATATAGTTTTATATAGTTTTATATAGTTTTATATAGTTTCATATAGTTTTATATAGTATTATATAGTTTCATTTAGTTTTATATAGTTTTATATGGTTTTATATAGTATTATATAGTTTTATATAGTTTCATATAATTTTATATTGTTTTATATAGTTTCATATAGTTTTATATAGTATTATATAGTTTCATTTAGTTTTATATAGTTTTATATGGTTTTATATAGTATTATATAGTTTTATATAGTTTCATATAATTTTATATTGTTTTATATAGTTTCATATAGTTTTATATAGCTTCATATAGTTTTATTAGTTTTATATAGTTTCATATAGTTTTATATAGTTTTATATAGTTTTATATAGTTTCATATAGTTTCATATAGTTTTATATAGTATTATATAGTTTTATATAGTTTAATATAGTTTTATATAGTTTTATATAGTTTTATATAGTTTCATATAGTTTTATATAGTATTATATAGTTTCATTTAGTTTTATATAGCTTTATATAGTTTTATATAGTATTATATAGTTTCATTCAGTTTTATATAGTTTTATATTGTTTCATTAGTTTTATATAGTTTCATATAGTTTTATATAGTTTTATATAGTTTTATATAGTTTTATATAGTTTCATATAGTTTTATATAGTTTTATATAGTTTTATATAGTTTTATATAGTTTTATATAGTTTTATATAATCTTATTAGTTTTATATAGTTTAATATCGTTTTATATAGTTTTATATAGTTTTATATAGTTCCATATAGTTTTATATACTAATATATAGTTTCATTTAGTTTTATATAGTTTTATGTAGTTTTATATAGTATTATATAGTTTCATTTAGTTTTATATAGTTTTATATAGTCTTATATAGTATTATATAGTTTCATTTAGTTTTATATGGTTTTATATTGTTTTATTAGTTTTATATTGTTTCATATTGTTTTATATAGTTTTATATAGTTTTCTATTGTTTCATATAATTTTATATAGTTTTATACAGTTTTATATAGATTCATATTGTTTTATATAGTCTTATATAGTTTTATATAGTTTTATATAGTTCCATATAGTTTTATATAGTATTATATAGTTTTATATAGTTTCATATAGTTTCATATAGTTTTATATAGTATTATATAGTTTTATATAGTTTTATATAGTTTGATTCGTTTTATATAGTTTTATATAGTTTTATTAGTTTTATATAGCTTCATATAGTTTTATTAGTTTTATATAGTTTCATATAGTTTTATATAGTTTTATATAGTTTTATATAGTTTTATATAGTCTCATATAGTTTTATATAGTATTATATAGTTTTATATAGTTTTATATAGTTTTGTATAGTTTTATATAGTTTTATTAGTTTTATATAGATTGATATTGTTTTATATAGTTTTATATTGTTTTATTAGTTTTATATAGTTTCATATAGTTTTATATAGTATTATATAGTTTCATTTAGTTTTATGTAGTTTTATATAGTTTTATATAGTATTATATAGTTTCATTTAGTTTTATATAGTTTTATATTGTTTTATTAGTTTTATATAGTTTAATATAGTTTTATATAGTTTTATATAGTTTCATTTACTTTTATATAGTTTTATATTGTTTTATTAGTTTTATATAGTTTTATATAGTTTTATATAGTTTTATATAGTTTTATATAGTTTTGAATAGTTTTATATAGTATTATTAGTTTTATATAGATTCATATTGTTTTATATAGTATTATATAGTTTTATACAGTTTTATATAGTTTTATATAGTTTTATATAGTTTTATATAATCTTATTAGTTTTATATAGTTTAATATCGTTTTATATAGTATTATATAGTTTTATATAGTTTTATATAGTTTTATATAGTTTTGTATAGTTTTATATAGTTTTATTAGTTTTATATAGATTCATATTGTTTTATATAGTTTTATATTGTTTTATTAGTTTTATATATTTTCATATAGTTTCATATAGTTTTATATAGTATTATATAGTTTTATATAGTTTTATATAGTTTAATATAGTTTTATATAGTTTTATAAAGTTTTATATAGTTTTATTAGTTTTATATAGTTTTATACAGTTTTATATAGTTTTATATAGTTTTATATAGTTTTATTAGTTTTATATAGTTTCATATTGGTTTATATAGTTTTATATAGTTTTATATAGTTTTATATAGTTTTATATAGTTTTATATAGTTTTATATAGTTTTATATAGTTTTATATAGTTTTATATAGTTTTATACAGTTTAATATATTTTCATATAGTTTTATATAGTATTATATAGTTTTATATAGTTTGATTAGTTTTATATAGTTTTATATAGTTTTATATAGTTTTATATAGTTTTATATAGTTTTATATAGTTTTATATTGTTTTATCAGTTTTATATAGTTTTATATAGTTTTATATAGTTTTAATACAGTTTTAAATAGTTTAATATAGTTCTATATAGTTTTATATAGTTTTATTAGTTTTATATAGTTTTATACAGTTTTATATAGTTTTATATAGTTTTATATATTTTTATATACATTTATATAGTTTTATATTATATTATACAGTTTTATACAGTTTTATTAGTTTTATATGGTTTTATATAGTTTTATATAGTTTTAATACAGTTTTAAATAGTATAATATGGTTCTATATAGTTTTATATAGTTTTATATAGTATTATATAGTTTGGTACAGGTTTATTACTATTATATAGTTTTATATAGTTCTATATAGTTTCATATAGTTTTATATAGTATTATATAGTTTTATACAGTTTTATTAGTATTATATAGTTTTATATAGTTTTATATAGTTCTATATAGTTTCATATAGTTTTATTAGTTTTATATAGTTTTATATAGTTTTATATAGTTTTATTTGTTTTATATAGTTTTATATAGTTTTATATAGTTTAATATAGTTTTATATAGTTTCATATAGTTTTATATAGTTTTGTATCGTTTTATATAGTTTCATATAGTTTTATATAGTTTTATACAGTTTTATATAGTTTTCTATAGTTTTCTATAGTTTTATATAGTTTTATATAGATTATATAGTTTTATATAGTTTTATATAGTTTTATATAGTTTCATATAATTTTATATAGTTTTATATAGTTTCATATAATTTGATATAGTTTCATATAGTTTTATATAGTATTATATAGTTTCATTTAGTTTTATATAGTTTTATATAGTTTTATATAGTATTATATAGTTTCATGTAGTTTTATATAGTTTTATATTGTTTAATTAGTTTTATATAGTTTTAATACAGTTTTAAACAGATTAATATAGTTCGATATAGTTTTATATAGTTTTATTAGTTTTATTAGTTTTACTAGTTTTATCTATTATTATATAGCTTCATTTAGTTTTATATAGTTTTATATTGTTTTATTAGTTTTATATAGTTTCATATAGTTTTATATAGTTTCATATAGTTTTATATAGTTTCATATAGTTTTATATAGTTTTATATAGGTTTATTAGTTTTATATAGTTTTATATAGTTTTATATAGTTTTATATAGTTTTATATAGTTTTATATAGTTTATATAGTTTAATATAGTTTTATATAGTTTTATATAGTATTATATAGTTTTATATAGCTTTATATAGTTTTATTAGTTTTATATAGTTTAATATAGTTTTATATAGTTTGATATAGTTTTATATACTTTTATATAGTTTTATATAGTATTATATATTATTATATAGTTTTATATAGCTTTATATAGTTTTATTAGTTTTATATAGTTTTATATAGTTTTATATAGTTTTATATAGTATTATATGGTTTTATATAGCTTTATATAGTTTTATTAGTTTTATATAGTTTTATATAGTTTTATTAGTTTTATATAGTTTCGTATAGTTTTATATAGTTTTATATAGTTTTATAAAGTTTTATTAGTTTTATATATTTTTATACAGTTTTATATAGTTTTATATAGTTCTTTATAATTTTGTATAGTTTTATATAGTTTTATATAATTTTATATAGTTTTAAATAGTTTTATATAGTTCTTTATCATTTTGTATACTTTTATATAGTTTTATTAGTTTTAAATAGTTTAATATAGTTTTATATAGTTTCATATAGTTTTATATAGTTGTATATAGGTTTAATAGTTTTATATAGTTTTATATAGTTTTATATAGTTTTATATTGTTATATTAGTTTTAAATAGTTTCATATAGTTTTATATATTTTTATATAGTTTTATATAGTTTCATATAGTTTTATATAGTTTTATATAGTTTTATATCGTTTCATATAGTTTTATATAGTTTTATATAGTTTTATATAGTTTAATATAGTTTTATATAGCTTTATATAGATTTATATAGTTTTATATAGTTTTATATAGTTTTATATAGTTTTATATAGTTTTATATAGTTTTAATACAGTTTTAAATAGTTTAATATAGTTCCATATAGTTTTATATAGTTTTATTAGTTTGATTAGTTTTATATAGTTTTATATAGTTTCATATAGTTTTATATAGTTTTATATAGTTTTATATAGTTTTATATAGTTTTATATTGTTTTATTAGTTTTAAATAGTTTCATATAGTTTTATATATTTTTATATAGTTTTATATAGTTTCATATAGTTTTATATAGTTTTATATTGTTTTATATAGTTTTATATAGTTTTATATAGTTTTATATAATTTCATATAGTTTTATATAGTATTAAATAGTTTCATATAGTTTAATATAGTTTTATATAGTTTTATATTGTTTTATATAGTTTTATATAGTTTTATATAGTTTTATATAGTTTTATATAGTTTTATATAGTTTTATATAGTTTTATATAGTTTTATATAGTTTCATATAATTTTATATAGTTTTATTTAATTTCATATAGTTTTATATAGTATTATATAGTTTTATATAGTTTTATTAGTTTTATATAGCTTCATATAGTTTTATTAGTTTTATATAGTTTCATATAGTTTTATATAGTTTTATATAGTTTTATATAGTTTTATATAGTCTCATATAGTTTTATATAGTATTATATAGTTTTATATAGTTTTATATAGTTTTGTATAGTTTTATATAGTTTTATTAGTTTTATATAGATCGATATTGTTTTATATAGTTTTATATTGTTTTATTAGTTTTATATAGTTTCATATAGTTTTATATAGTATTATATAGTTTCATTTAGTTTTATGTAGTTTTATATAGTTTTATATAGTATTATATAGTTTCATTTAGTTTTATATAGTTTTATATTGTTTTATTAGTTTTATATAGTTTAATATAGTTTTATATAGTTTTATATAGTTTCATTTACTTTTATATAGTTTTATATTGTTTTATTAGTTTTATATAGTTTCATATAGTTTTATATAGTTTTATATAGTTTTATATAGTTTTATATAGTTTTATATAGTTTTATATAGTTTTATACAGTTTAATATATTTTCATATAGTTTTATATAGTATTATATAGTTTTATATAGTTTTATATAGTTTTATATAGTATTATATAGTTTCATTTAGTTTTATATAGTTTTATATTGTTTTATTAGTTTTATATTGTTTCAATAGTTTTATATAGTCTTATATAGTTTTATATAGTGTTATTAGTTTTATACAGTTTTATACAGTATCATTTAGTTTTATATAGTTTTATATTGTTTTATATAGTTTTATATAGTTTTATATAGTTTTATATAATCTTATTAGTTTTATATAGTTTAATATTGTTTTATATAGTTTTATATAGTTTTATATAGTTCCATATAGTTTTATATACTATTATATAGTTTCATTTAGTTTTATATAGTTTTATGTAGTTTTATATAGTATTATATAGTTTCATTTAGTTTTATATAGTTTTATATAGTCTTATATAGTATTATATAGTTTCACATAGTTTTATATAGTTTTATATTGTTTTATTAGTTTTATATTGTTTCATATTGTTTTATATAGTTTTATATAGTTTTATATAATTTCATATAGTTTTATATAGTATTAAATAGTTTCATATAGTTTAATATAGTTTTATATAGTTTTATATTGTTTTATATAGTTTTATATAGTTTTATATAGTTTTATATAGTTTTATATAGTTTTATTTAATTTCATATAGTTTTATATAGTATTATATAGTTTCATGTAGTTTTATATAGTTTTATATTGTTTAATTAGTTTTATATAGTTTTAATACAGTTTTAAATAGTTTAATATAGTTCTATATAGTTTTATATAGTTTTATTAGTTTTATTAGTTTTATTAGTTTTATATAGTATTATATAGTTTCATTTAGTTTTATATAGTTTTATATTGTTTTAATAGTTTTATATAGTTTTATATTGTTTTATCAGTTTTATATAGTTTTATATAGTTTTATATAGTTTTATATAGTTTTATATAGTTTTATACAGTTTAATATATTTTCATATAGTTTTATATAGTATTATATAGTTTTATATAGTTTTATATAGTTTGATTAGTTTTATATAGTTTTATATAGTTTTATATAGTTTTATATAGTTTTATATAGTTTTATATTGTTTTATCAGTTTTATATAGTTTTATATAGTTTTATATAGTTTTAATACAGTTTTAAATAGTTTAATATAGTTCTATATAGTTTTATATAGTTTTATTAGTTTTATATGGTTTTATACAGTTTTATATAGTATTATATAGTTTTATATAGTTTTATATAGTTTGATTAGTTTTATATAGTTTTATATAGTTTTATATAGTTTTATATAGTTTTATATAGTTTTATATAGTTTTATATTGTTTTATCAGTTTTATATAGTTTTATATAGTTTTATATAGTTTTAATACAGTTTTAAATAGTTTAATATAGTTCTATATAGTTTTATATAGTTTTATTAGTTTTATATAGTTTTATACAGTTTTATATAGTTTTATATAGTTTTATATATTTTTATATACATTTATATAGTTTTATATTATATTATACAGTTTTATACAGTTTTATTAGTTTTATATGGTTTTATATAGTTTTATATAGTTTTATATAGTTTTAATACAGTTTTAAATAGTATAATATAGTTCTATATAGTTTATATAGTTTTATACAGTATTATATAGTTTTATACAGGTTTATTACTATTATATAGTTTTATATAGTTCTATATAGTTTCATATAGTTTTATATAGTATTATATAGTTTTATACAGTTTTATTAGTATTATATAGTTTTATATAGTTTTATATAGTTCTATATAGTTTCATATAGTTTTATTAGTTTTATATAGTTTTATATAGTTTTATATAGTTTTATTTGTTTTATATAGTTTTATATAGTTTTATATAGTTTAATATAGTTTTATATAGTTTCATATAGTTTTATATAGTTTTGTATCGTTTTATATAGTTTCATATGGTTTTATATAGTTTTATACAGTTTTATATAGTTTTCTATAGTTTTCTATAGTTTTATATAGTTTTATATAGATTATATAGTTTTATATAGTTTTATATAGTTTTATATAGTTTCATATAATTTTATATAGTTTTATATAGTTTCATATAGTTTGATATAGTTTCATATAGTTTTATATAGTATTATATAGGTTCATTTAGTTTTATATAGTTTTATATAGTTTTATATAGTATTATATAGTTTCATGTAGTTTTATATAGTTTTATATTGTTTAATTAGTTTTATATAGTTTTAATACAGTTTTAAACAGTTTAATATAGTTCGATATAGTTTTATATAGTTTTATTAGTTTTATTAGTTTTACTAGTTTTATCTATTATTATATAGCTTCATTTAGTTTTATATAGTTTTATATTGTTTTATTAGTTTTATATAGTTTCATATAGTTTTATATAGTTTCATATAGTTTTATATAATCTTATATAGTTTTATATAGTGTTATTAGTTTTATATAGTTTTATATAGTTTCATTGAGTTTTATAAAGTTTTATATTGTTTTATTAGTTTTATATAGTTTCATATAGTTTTATATAGTTTTATATAGTTTTATATACTTTTATATAGTTTTATATTGTTTTATACAGTTTAATATATTTTCATATAGTTTTATATAGTATTATATAGTTTTTTATAGTTTTATATAGTTTGATTAGTTTTATATAGTTTTATACAGTTTTATATAGTTTTATATAGTTTTATATTGTTTTATTAGTTTTATATAGTTTTATATAGTTTTATATAGTTTTATATAGTTTTATATAGTTTTATACAGTTTAATATATTTTCATATAGTTTTATATAGTATTATATAGTTTTATATAGTTTTATACAGTTTGATTCGTTTTATATAGTTTTATATAGTTTTATATAGTTTTATATAGTTTTATTAGTTTTATATAGCTTCATATAGTTTTATATAGTTTTATATAGTTTTATATAGTTTTATATAGTTTTAAATAGTTTAATATAGTTCTATATAGTTTTATATAGTTTTATATAGTTTTAATACAGTTTTAAATAGTTTAATATAGTTCTATATAGTTTTATATAGTTTTATTAGTTTTATATAGTTTTATACAGTTTTATATAGTTTTATATAGTTTTATATAGTTTTTTATTTAATTATACAGTTTTATACAGATTTATTAGTTTTATATGGTTTTATATAGTTTTATATAGTTTTAATACAGTTTTAAATAGTTTAATATAGTTCTATATAGTTTTATACAGTTTTATTAGTTTTATTAATTTTATTCGTTTTTTTAGTTTTATATAGTATTATATAGTTTCATTTAGTTTTATATAGTTTTATATTGTTTTATTAGTTTAATATAGTTTCATATAGTTTTATATAGTTTCATATAGTTTCATATAGTTTTATATAGTATTATATAGTTTTATATAGTTTAATATAGTTTTATATAGTTTTATATAGTTTTATATAGTTTCATTTAGTTTTATATAGTATTATATAGTTTCATTTAGTTTTATATAGCTTTATATAGTTTTATATAGTATTATATAGTTTCATTCAGTTTTATATAGTTTTATATTGTTTCATTAGTTTTATATAGTTTCATATAGTTTTATATAGTTTTATATAGTTTTATATAGTTTTATATAGTGTCATATAGTTTTATATAGTTTTATATAGTTTTATATAGTTTTATATAGTTTTATATAGTTTTATATAGTTTTATATAATCTTATTAGTTTTATATAGTTTAATATCGTTTTATATAGTTTTATATAGTTTTATATAGTTCCATATAGTTTTATATACTAATATATAGTTTCATTTAGTTTTATATAGTTTTATGTAGTTTTATATAGTATTATATAGTTTCATTTAGTTTTATATAGTTTTATATAGTCTTATATAGTATTATATAGTTTCATTTAGTTTTATATGGTTTTATATTGTTTTATTAGTTTTATATTGTTTCATATTGTTTTATATAGTTTTATATAATTTTCTATTGTTTCATATAATTTTATATAGTTTTATACAGTTTTATATAGATTCATATTGTTTTATATAGTCTTATATAGTTTTATATAGTTTTATATAGTTCCATATAGTTTTATATAGTATTATATAGTTTTATATAGTTTCATATAGTTTCATATAGTTTTATATAGTATTATATAGTTTTATATAGTTTTATATAGTTTGATTCGTTTTATATAGTTTTATATAGTTTTATTAGTTTTATATAGCTTCATATAGTTTTATTAGTTTTATATAGTTTCATATAGTTTTATATAGTTTTATATAGTTTTATATAGTTTTATATAGTCTCATATAGTTTTATATAGTATTATATAGTTTTATATAGTTTTATATAGTTTTGTATAGTTTTATATAGTTTTATTAGTTTTATATAGATTGATATTGTTTTATATAGTTTTATATTGTTTTATTAGTTTTATATAGTTTCATATAGTTTTATATAGTATTATATAGTTTCATTTAGTTTTATGTAGTTTTATATAGTTTTATATAGTATTATATAGTTTCATTTAGTTTTATATAGTTTTATATTGTTTTATTAGTTTTATATAGTTTAATATAGTTTTATATAGTTTTATATAGTTTCATTTACTTTTATATAGTTTTATATTGTTTTATTAGTTTTATATAGTTTCATATAGTTTTATATAGTTTCATATAGTTTTATATAGTTTTATATAGTTTTATATAGTTTTATATAGTTTTATACAGTTTAATATATTTTCATATAGTTTTATATAGTATTATATAGTTTTATATAGTTTTATATAGTTTTATATAGTTTTATATTGTTTTATTAGTTTTATATAGTTTTATATAGTTTTATATAGTTTTATATAGTTTTATATAGTTTTGAATAGTTTTATATAGTATTATTAGTTTTATATAGATTCATATTGTTTTATATAGTATTATATAGTTTTATACAGTTTTATATAGTTTTATATAGTTTTATATAGTTTTATATAATCTTATTAGTTTTATATAGTTTAATATCGTTTTATATAGTATTATATAGTTTTATATAGTTTTATATAGTTTTATATAGTTTTATATAGTTTTGTATAGTTTTATATAGTTTTATTAGTTTTATATAGATTCATATTGTTTTATATAGTTTTATATTGTTTTATTAGTTTTATATATTTTCATATAGTTTTATATAGTATTATATAGTTTTATATAGTTTTATATAGTTTAATATAGTTTTATATAGTTTTATAAAGTTTTATATAGTTTCATATAGTTTTATATAGTATTATATAGTTTCATTTAGTTTTATATAGTTTTATATAGTTTTATATAGTTTTATATTTTTTCATATAGTTTTATATAGTATTATATAGTTTCATTTAGTTTTATATAGTTTTATATAGTATTATATAGTTTCATGTAGTTTTATATAGTTTTATATTGTTTAATTAGTTTTATATAGTTTTAATACAGTTTTAAATAGTTTAATATAGTTCTATATAGTTTTATATAGTTTTATTAGTTTTATTAGTTTTTTTACTTTTATATAGTATTATATAGTTTCATTTAGTTTTATATAGTTTTATATTGTTTTATTAGTTTTATATTGTTTCATATAGTTTTATATAGTCTTATATAGTTTTATATAGTGTTATTAGTTTTATACAGTTTTATACAGTATCATTTAGTTTTATATAGTTTTATATTGTTTTATATAGTTTTATATAGTTTTATATAGTTTTGTATAATCTTATTAGTTTTATATAGTTTAATATTGTTTTATATAGTTTTATATAGTTTTATATAGTTCCATATAGTTTTATATACTATTATATAGTTTCATTTAGTTTTATATAGTTTTATGTAGTTTTATATAGTATTATATAGTTTCATTTAGTTTTATATAGTTTTATATAGTCTTATATAGTATTATATAGTTTCATTTAGTTTTATATAGTTTTATATTGTTTTATTAGTTTTATATTGTTTCATATTGTTTTATATAGTTTTATATAGTTTTCTATAGTTTCATATAATTTTATATAGTTTTATATAGTTTTATATAGATTCATATTGTTTTATATAGTCTTATATAGTTTTATATAGTTTTATATAATTTTATATAGTTTTATATTGTTTTAAATAGTTTTATATAGTTTTATTAGTTTTATATAGTTTTATATAGTTTCATTTAGTTTTATATAGTTTTATATTGTTTTATTAGTTTTATATTGTTTCATATAGTTTTATATAGTCTTATATAGTTTTATATAGTGTTATTCGTTTTATACAGTTTTATACAGTATCATTTAGTTTTATATAGTTTTATATTGTTTTATATAGTTTTATATAGTTTTATATAGTTTTATATAATCTTATTAGTTTTATATAGTTTAATATTGTTTCATTTAGTTTTATATAGTTTTATGTAGTTTTATATAGTATTATATAGTTTCATTTAGTTTTATATAGTTTTATATAGTCTTATATAGTATTATATAGTTTCATTTAGTTTTATATAGTTTTATATTGTTTTATTAGTTTTATATTGTTTCATATTGTTTTATATAGTTTTATATAGTTTTCTATAGTTTCATATAATTTTATATAGTTTTATATAGTTTTATATAGATTCATATTGTTTTATATAGTCTTATATAGTTTTATATAGTTTTATATAATTTTATATAGTTTTATATTGTTTTAAATAGTTTTATATAGTTTTATTAGTTTTATATAGTTTTATATAGTTTCATATAGTTTTATATAGTTTTATATAGTTTTATATAGTTTTATATAGTTTTATTAGTTTTAAATAGTTTTATATAGTTTTATATAGTGTTATATAGTTTCATATAGTTTTATATAGTTTTATATAGTTTTATATAGTTTCATATAGTTTTATATAGTTTTATATAGTTTTAAATAGTTTTATGTAGTTCCATATAGTTTTATATAATTTTATATAGTTTTATATTGTTTTATTAGTTTTATATAGTTTCATATAGTTTTATATAGTTTTATATAGTTTTATATAGTTTAATTAGTTTTATATAGTTTTATATAGTTTTATATAGTTTTATATAGGTTCATATAGTTTTATATAGTTTTATATAGTTTTATATAGTTTTATATAGTCTTATATAGTATTATATAGTTTTATATAGTTTTATATAGTTTTATATAGTTTTATATAGTTTTATATAGTCTTATATAGTATTATATAGTTTCATTTAGTTTTATATAGTTTTATATTGTTTTATTAGTTTTATATAGTTTCATATAGTTTTATATAGTATTATATAGTTTCATTTAGTTTTATGTAGTTTTATATAGTTTTATATAGTATTATATAGTTTCATTTAGTTTTATATAGTTTTATATTGTTTTATTAGTTTTATATAGTTTTATATAGTTTTATATAGTTTCATATAGTTTTATATAGTTTTATATAGTTTTATATAGTTTAATTAGTTTTATATAGTTTTATATAGTTTTATATAGTTTTATATAGTTTCATATAGTTTTATATAGTTTTATATAGTTTTATATAGTTTTATATAATTTTATATAGTTTTATATAGTTTTATATAGATTCATATTGTTTTATATAGTCTTATATAGTTTTATATAGTTTTATATAATTTTATATAGTTTTATATTGTTTTAAATAGTTTTATATAGTTTTATTAGTTTTATATAGTTTTATATAGTTTCATATAGTTTTATATAGTTTTATATAGTTTTATATAGTTTTATATAGTTTTATATAGTTTTATATAGTTTTATTAGTTTTATTAGTTTTAAATAGTTTTATATAGTTTTATATAGTTTTATATATTTTTATATAGTTTCATATAGTTTCATATAGTTTTATATAGTTTTATATAGTTTTATATAGTTTTATATAGTTTTATATAGTTTTATTAGTTTTATATAGTTTTATTATTTTTATATAGTTTCATATAGTTTTATATAGTTTTATATTGTTTTATTAGTTTTATATAGTTTCATATAGTTTTATATAGTTTTATATAGTTTTATATAGTTTAATTAGTTTTATATAGTTTTATATAGTTTTATATAGTTTTATATAGTTTTAATACGGTTTTAAATAGTTTAATATAGTTCTATATAGTTTTATGTAGTTTTATTATTTTTATATAGTATTATATAGTTTCATATAGTATTATATAGTTCCATATAGTTTTATATACTATTATATAGTTTCATTTAGTTTTATATAGTTTTATGTAGTTTTATATAGTATTATATAGTTTCATTTAGTTTTATATAGTTTTATATAGTCTTATATAGTATTATATAGTTTCATTTAGTTTTATATAGTTTTATATTGTTTTATTAGTTTTATATAGTATTATATAGTTTTATATAGTTTCATATAGTTTTATATAGTTTTATATAGTTTTATATAGTATTATATAGTTTCATTTAGTTTTATATAGTTTTATATAGTTTTATATAGTATTATATAGTTTCATGTAGTTTTATATAGTTTTATATTGTTTAATTAGTTTTATATAGTTTTAATACAGTTTTAAATAGTTTAATATAGTTCTATATAGTTTTATATAGTTTTATTAGTTTTATTAGTTTTTTTACTTTTATATAGTATTATATAGTTTCATTTAGTTTTATATAGTTTTATATTGTTTTATTAGTTTTATATAGTTTTATATAGTTTTATTAGTTTTATAAAGTTTTATATAGTTTCATATAGTTTCTTATAGTATTATATAGTTTTATATGGTTTTATATTGTTTTGTTAGTTTTATATAGTTTTATATAGTTTTATATAGTTTTATATAGTTTTATATAGTTTTAAATAGTTTTATGTAGTTTCATATAGTTTTATATAATTTTATATAGTTTTATATTGTTTTATATAGTTTTATATAGTTTTATATAGTTTTATATAGTTTTATATAGTTTTATATAGTTTTATATTGTTTTATTAGTTTTATATAGTTTCATATAGTTTTATATAGTTTTATATAGTTTTATATAGTTTCATATAGTTTTATATAGTTTTATATAGTTTTATATAGTTTTATATAGTTTTATTAGTTTTATATAGTTTTATATAGTTTTATATAGTTTTATTAGTTTTATATAGTTTTATTATTTTTATATAGTTTCATATAGTTTTATATAGTTTTATATTGTTTTATATAGTTTTATATAGTTTTATATAGTTTTATATAATCTTATTAGTTTTATATAGTTTAATATTGTTTTATATAGTTTTATATAGTTTTATATAGTTTCATATAGTTTTATATAGTTTTATATAGTTTTATATAGTTTCATATAGTTTTATATAGTTTTATATAGTTTAAATAGATTTATATAGTTTCATATAGTTTTATATTGTTTTATATAGTTTTATATAGTTTAAATAGATTTATATAGTTTCATATAGTTTTATATTGTTTTATATAGTTTTATATAGTTTAAATAGATTTATATAGTTTCATATAGTTTTATATTGTTTTATATAGTTTTATATAGTTTTAATACAGTTTTAAATAGTTTAATATGGTTCTATATAGTTTTATATAGTTTTATTAGTTTTATATAGTTTTATATAGTTTCATGTAGTTTTATATAGTTTTATATAGTTTTATATAGTTTTATATAGTTTTATATAGTTTTATATAGTTTTATATAGTTTCATATAGTTTTATATAGTTTTATATAGTTTTATATAGTTTTATATAGTTTCATATAATTTTATATAGTTTTATATAGTTTTATATAGATACATATTGTTTTATATAGTCTTATATAGTTTTATATAATTTTATATAGTTTTATATAGTTTAATATAGTTCTATATAGTTTTATATAGTTTTATTAGTTTTATATAGTTTTATATAGTTTCATATAGTTTCTTATAGTATTATATAGTTTTATATGGTTTTATATAGTTTTGTTAGTTTTATATAGTTTTATATAGTTTTATATAGTTTTATATAGTTTTATATAGTTTTAAATAGTTTTATGTAGTTTCATATAGTTTTATATAATTTTATATAGTTTTATATTGTTTTATATAGTTTTATATAGTTTTATATAGTTTTATATAGTTTTATATAGTTTTATATTGTTTTATTAGTTTTATATCGTTTCATATAGTTTTATATAGTTTTATATAGTTTTATATAGTTTCATATAGTTTTATATAGTTTTATATAGTTTTATATAGTTTTATATAGTTTTATTAGTTTTATATAGTTTTATATAGTTTTATATAGTTTTATATAGTTTCATATAGTTTTATATAGTTTTATACAGTTTAAATAGATTTATATAGTTTCATATAGTTTTATATAGTTTTATATAGTTTTATATAGTTTTAATACAGTTTTAAATAGTTTAATATAGTTCTATATAGTTTTATATAGTTTTATTAGTTTTATATAGTTTTATATAGTTTCATGTAGTTTTATATAGTTTTATATAGTTTTATATAGTTTTATATAGTTTCATATAGTTTTATATAGTTTTATATAGTTTAAATAGATTTATATAGTTTCATATAGTTTTATATTGTTTTATCTAGTTTTATATAGTTTTAATACAGTTTTATATAGTATTATATAGTTTCATTTAGTTTTACATAGATTTATATTGTTTTATATAGTTTTATATAGTTTCATATAGTTTCATATAGTTTCATATAGTTTGATATAGTTTTATACAGTTTAATATATTTTCATATAGTTTTATATAGTATTATATAGTTTTATATAGTTTTATATAGTTTTATATAGTTTTATATTGTTTTATTAGTTTTATATAGTTTTATATAGTTTTATATAGTTTTATATAGTTTTATATAGTTTTATATAGTTTTATATAGTTTTATATAGTTTTGTATAGTTTTATATAGTATTATTAGTTTTATATTGATTCATATTGTTTTATATAGTATTGTATAGTTTTATATAGTTTTATATAGTTTTATATAGTTTTATATAATCTTATTAGTTTTATATAGTTTAATATTGTTTTATATAGTTTTATATAATTTTATATAGTTCCATATAGTTTTATATACTATTATATAGTTTCATTTAGTTTTATATAGTTTTATGTAGTTTTATATAGTATTATATAGTTTCATTTAGTTTTATATAGTTTTATATAGTCTTATATAGTATTATATAGTTTCATTTAGTTTTATATAGTTTTATATTGTTTTATTAGTTTTATATTGTTTCATATTGTTTTATATAGTTTTATATAGTTTTCTATAGTTTCATATAATTTTATATAGTTTTATATAGTTTTATATAGATACATATTGTTTTATATAGTCTTATATAGTTTTATATAATTTTATATAGTTTTATATAGTTTTATATAGTTTTATATAGTTTTATATAGTTTTATTAGTTATATATAGTTTTATATAGTTTCATATAGTTTCTTATAGTATTATATAGTTTTATATGGTTTTATATAGTTTTACATAGTTTTATATACTTGTATACTGTTTTATTAGTTTTATATAGTTTCATATAGTTTTATAGAGTTTTATATAGTTTTATATTGTTTTATATAGTTTCATATAGTTTTATATAGTTTTATATAGTTTTATATAGTTTCATATAGTTTTATATAGTTTTATATAGTTTTATATAGTTTCATATAGTTATATATAGTTTTATATAGTTTTATATAGTTTTATATTGTTTTATTAGTATTATATAGTTTCATATAGTTTTTATATAGTTTTATATAGTTTTATATACTTTTATATTGTTTTATTAGTTTTATATAGTTTCATATAGTTTAATATAGTTTTATATAGTTTTATATAGTTTTATATAATTTTATATAGTTTCATATAGTTTTATATAGTATTGTATAGTTTTATATAGTTTCATATAGTTTTATATAGTTTAATATTGTTTTATATAGTTTTATATAATTTTATATAGTTCCATATAGTTTTATATACTATTATATAGTTTCATTTAGTTTTATATAGTTTTATGTAGTTTTATATAGTATTATATAGTTTCATTTAGTTTTATAAAGTTTTATATTGTTTTATTAGTTTTATATAGTTTCATATAGCTTTATATAGTTTTATATAGTTTTATATAGTTTTATATAGTTTTATATAGTTTTATACAGTATAATATATTTTCATATAGTTTTATATAGTTTTATATAGTTTGATTAGTTTTATATAGTTTTATATTGTTTTATATAGTTTTATATAGTTTTATATAGTTTTATATAGTTTTATATAGTTTTATATAGTTTTATATAGTTTTATATAGTTTTGTATAGTTTTATATAGTTTTATTAGTTTTATATAGTTCTTTATAGTTTTATATAGTTTTATATAGTTTTATATAGTTTTATTAGTTTTATATAGTTCTATATAGTTTCAGATAGTTTTATATAGTTTTATATAGTTTTATATAGTTTTATATATTTTAATATAGTTTTATATATTTTTATATAGTTTTATATAGTTTCATATAGTTTTATATAGTATTATATAGTTTCATTTAGTTTTATGTAGTTTTATATAGTTTTATATAGTATTATATAGTTTCATTTAGTTTTATATAGTTTTATATTGTTTTATTAGTTTTATATAGTTTAATATAGTTTTATATAGTTTTATATAGTTTCATTTACTTTTATATAGTTTTATATTGTTTTATTAGTTTTATATAGTTTCATATAGTTTTATATAGTTTTATATAGTTTTATATAGTTTTATATAGTTTTATATAGTTTTATATAGTTTTATATAGTTTTAAATAGTTTTATGTAGTTTCATATAGTTTTATATAATTTTATATAGTTTTATATTGTTTTATTAGTTTTATATAGTTTCATATAGTTTTATATAGTTTTATATAGTTTTATATAGTTTCATATAGTTTTATATAGTTTTATATAGTTTTATATAGTTTTATATAGTTTTATTAGTTTTATATAGTTTTATTATTTTTATATAGTTTTATATAGTTTCATATAGTTTTATATAGTTTTATATAGTTTTATTTAGTTTTATATTGTTTTATATAGTTTTAAATAGTTTTATATAGTTTTATATAGTTTTAAATAGTTTAATA